>NC_057389.1:59691738-59928319 GCF_019320065.1 Cervus canadensis
GCAAAGGAGTCAGACACAACTTAGCAGCTATAACAACAAATAGCATAACATGTAGAGAAACATGAAATGTGGGTATGTTATAGATGAAGAGCTGGCAGGATGTGATGATGGAGAAGATGTAAAAGAGGAAAAAAGTAAGAATTAAACAGCTGTTAGTTTTCTTCTAACAATAAAAGGGAAAATAATGTCAATTATGGAGAAGTGAAGAGATGTAAATTTGGGATTTGGAAGTTTACATATTAATATTCAGGATGAAAGTTCTAAAGAGGATGTGTAGATTAAGAAGAAATAAACAAATCAGCACCAAATCTTGAGGCATTCCCATATTTAAAAGTTGGAAGAAGAGGAAGAGCCACATGTAGAGAACAAGAATGTTGACCATTGATAAGGGATGAGAATCAGTCAGGGGTGGGGGGGGGGCAGAGAAATCAAGAGAAGAAAGGGTTTCAAGGAAGAAGAAATGAATCAAATCAGGTATTCCTGTCTGATCTACTGAGGTGAGATACTGAAGGGACCATTGGATTTTGCAGTATGGCGTTCAGGTGACAAAACATTTGTCAGGGAAAATATAGGGACAAAATGTTTTTAGAGAAGGTAGAAGAGATAATAATTGGGAAGAAAGATGCAGAAAGAAATAAAAGCAGGTATTTGTAAAAATCTTGGTACTTCCCTGGAGGTCCAGTAATTAAGACTCTGTGCTTCCAAAGCTCAGGCTGCAGGTTCAATCCCTGGGGTGTGGCCAAAAAAAAAAAAGAAAAAAAAAAAACCAAACAGAAATATCTTAATTAATCTCAGAATTCTGCCTTTAACAATATGCCTTTTGTAACATATTATAATATATATTCAGTGGAAATATAAAACAAAATTTATTATTTTTGAATGTGTAAACTATAAACCACAATAAGTTCATACCTTTAAATATTGATGTCAGGAATAATTAATTAACTCTAAAGGGAAATGAAAGTGTCACACCACTTTGGTATATTCTCTACTAACCCATCTTTCCATTTTGTCAGAAGAAGAGCTTTAGTTCTCAAATTTTATTTCATAAAGCATGCTTAAAAAGAAAATATTAAATGTTTTCTTAATTTTAGGATTTAATTCCATGATGATAAGAACATAGAGAAGTACTTAAAGAGTTATAATAATTCATGATTTATGGAGTATTAGGTTAAAATATGCAAGCTGATATTATACAACTAGATTTACACAGTATGCCTGTAAGAATGCCTGGATTCTTGATTCCTTTAGAAGTGATTATGTACTGCATTTATAATGGTGCTACAGAATATGCACTGTACAAGCTAGAAATACAATTTTAAAATGTAAATAAAATAGAACTTTGTATGTTATATAAGTATGCTTTATCTGTTAAATGTGATTCAAAACTTTGAAATATTAATTCATCGAGATCTCCATTAGCTATGTGATCTGTACTAATCAACATCCAGTTTCTTAAAATAATCAGAATTATAGTATTGTACCTTATTTCATTAGTACTCATAGCTGAGGAACTGCATGTAACCTTTTTATATTACAGAGGGATGGATTTATGGCATGATTACAGCTGTTTTCAAATCAAGTATTTCACTTTAATATTTGCAGCAAAAAAAAAAAAAAAATCCTCTGTTCCTTTGATGGATTTCCACTGCTGCTCTACCTACAAAATAAATCACAGATATTTTGATATTAGAACCCTCTGAAAAGTAATCCAGAATATTTGAAAAATGTTAGTATAATACTACTAATTTGTTTTGCTTCCTGTTAATAATAAGAGCTATGTGGTGATTATGGGATGTTAAGATCTAGAGTACAACTTGTAAGTGGAACTTGAGCCATTATAAATTATGCTGCTTCTTTTTATGCTACTGTAGTTAAGAGATCCCTAACATGTCCATTATAAATCTTTATCTTTGGGGCTTTCATATATCACACAGTGGTTTTGAAATATGGCATAAAACACTACAGTTTGGGAAAATATAACTTTTCAGAATATCCAGAGAAAAAATTGCAGATAGGATATTTCGTATTTATGGCCTTGCTATTAACGATAACTTCACTTAAGCTAAATTTTGAAAATAATATCAAGATATATGTTGCCAGAAATTGTGAAAGGTCTGAACTGCCACCCTACTTACCCAGTATATATCAGAAACACAAACCTGGGTCAGAGTAAAGAACTGTTATACTTACAGCACAATCAATAGCCTAAATAACATTGCATTGTCTGTTCCCCCATGCGCAGCAATCCAGAAGAGCTACATTATGAAAGCCAAATGGAAAAATACCTTGTGCACATGGCGGGCTCACTCCACAGGTGAAGGTTAGGAAACACACATTTTCTTCATTTTTAAAGAAGAAAGAGGTCACTTTCCCTCCTCCCATTCTGAGAGAGTTGTTTACTGGGGAATGTAAATTTTGGCTCTTGCACAGATAAGAAAAAGTTTGTTGCATCAAAGTAATTGTGGGACCATTAGGCTGCAGAAATAATACTCACAGCATGTGAAAAGTAAAATATTTCTAGAAGTGAAGGCAAACATTCTCTGTCTTTATAATGTTCGTAGGGTGTACGTTTTTCACTACTCAGGAAGTTGAAACAAGCACTGAGAAAGTCAATGAAGATTTATTTTCCCACAATATACAGACCATAAAATTTTGCCTTATTTATTATCTTATAATAGCAAATATCTTCCTTAAATTTTGCAATAAGTACTACAATTTTATCAAAAAGATTATTTTAGACATGCATATTTTATTTATGGTATATGAATTATATATGCTAAATAATTTTTCTAGGTTTAAAATTATATGGTTTACAAAGAGCTTCTGGAGGACAATTTTTATTTTAAACAATGAGAAATAAAACTTTTAATTTTATCTACTAATTCATATGAAATCAATAAACTTAACTTGGATAAAAATAAAATTAAATTCAAGGTTATTGAGCTTTAAATTTTATATTTAATTTATTTTAATTTATTTTTAATAGCTTTATTGAGGTTTTCTCTGTCCATGGGGATTCTTCAGTATCTTGCCTGGAGAATCCCCATGGGCTGAGGAGCCTGGTCGGTTATGGTCCATGGGTTCACAAAGAGCTGGATATGATTGAATGACTAAGCAGAAACAGCAGAGGTGTAGGGCTTCCTTGGTGTCTCAATGGTAAAGAATCTGCCTGCCAATGCAGGAGACATGGGTTTGATCCCCTGGTCGGGAAGATACCCTGGAGAAAGAAATGGCAACACACTCCAGTATCCTTGCCTGGGAAATTCCATGGACAGTAGAGCCTGGCAAACTACAGTCCATACTGTTGCAAAGGGTTGGACATGACTTAAGAGACTAAACAACAACAAAATTGAAGTATAGTTGATATTCAAAGATCTCACATGTTTAATATGTACAATTTAATGAGTTGGGACATTTGCAATCCCCCCAAAAGATATGTGTATTTAGATAATTGTTTTTATGTAGAACATATTCACTTGAAGATTTCTTTGAAGAGAAATAAAAATGGTGCTCACAATTAGAGGTAGAAGTGAATATTACATAGAGGAATACATGTAGATATAGACAGCCAAAATAAAAGTCTTTTATTCCAATGCCCCTATTGTGGTATTATGCATTGCCATTATATGTCAATATTTAAGCCTGACAAGGCATCATGATTATGTTCTATATACAAAATAATCCCCTTTTCTACAACGTAGGTAGTAGAGATAACATGGTTCTAGAATCAGCATGGCAAAGTTGGAGTCCTGATTTATTACAATTTCAGATACTGCATCAGTTTGCACTGTACAAAAACAACAATTTGGTTCTCAGATGTTGTTTGAAAGTTGTTTTGAATATACAGCTAACAGACTTTTTTTTAAGGCTTCCTATAATTCGAAGTGCTGGTATGCCATTTACTAATCTCTTCTGAAATCATCTGGGCTTCCCTGGTGGCTCAGATTGTAGAGCGTCTGCCCGCAATGCGGGAGACCGAGGGTTCGATCCCTGGGTTGGGAAGATCCCCTGGAGAAGGAAATGGCAACCCACTCCAGTATTCTTGCCTAGAAGATCCCATGGACAGAGGACCCTGGTAGGCTACAGTTCATGGTGTCATGAAGAGCCGGACACGACTGAGCGACTTCACTTTCTTTCTTTCTGAAATCATCTGCTGCTGCTGCTAAATCGCTTCAGTCGTGTCCGATTCTGTGCGACCCCAGAGACGGCAGCCCACCAGGCTCCCCCGTTCCTGGGATTCTCCAGGCAAGAACACTGGAGTGGGTTGCCATTTCCTTCTCCAATGCATGAAAGTGAAAAGTGAAAGTGAAGTCGCTCAGTCATGTCAGGCTCTTTGAGACTCCATGGACTATAGCCTACCAGGCTCCTCCGTCCATGGGATTTTCCAGGCAAGAGTACTGGAGTGGGGTGCCATTGCCTTCTCCGTGAAATCATCTAGATGTTATCTTTTTCAACAAAGAGCTCTGAATTACAAACACAAGCTTGTGTTTCCTATTAGAGGAGTGCGGTGATTTATATTAATTTTTGAGAACTGGTATGTTTTAGTAGATGTATGCTAAAATGGATATACTGTATAATTAAAGTGTAATTTTTGTGAAATAACATTTTACTCTCTTATATACTCTGATTCAGGTTTATTGTTGCTGTTAAAGCATGTGATGTGTGCTCAGTCACTAAGTCATGTCCAACTCTGCGACCTCACAGACTACTTCTTGTCAGGCTCCTCTGTTCATGGGATTTCCCAGGCAAGAACACTGGATTGGGTTTCCATTTCTTCCTCTAGGAGATTTTCCCAATCCAAAGATTGAACCCACGTCTTCTGCATTGACAGGTAGATTCTTTACCACTGAGCCACTTGGGAAGCCCCACTCTGATTTGGGACAGGATGCTAAACTTCTGTCCAAACCTATAGAACAATACACTTTTCACTAGGGTTTATACACCTAAGTAGAAATAAATATTCTAGACAAATACTGTTCCTCAGTTCTATATAGTGTTTCAAAGGATTGTATTGGAAGTCAAGACTTATTTATGTACATTTTTAAGTTGGAATCTCAGCGGATTATCTTTTACATACAATTGATCTAAACACATCTTTCCTTTCTTTGACATGAGAAGAAAAATCAGAGGACCCAAGCAGTTCATTGAGGTAGCCTGACTCTTGTTATTTCAGTGCTTTGACCTAATGTTGTACTTCTCTGTTCAGAACTGCTTGACAAACACCTGGGAATAATGTCAAAATATTTGAAGATTATAAGGAAAAAGAAGATAAAGATTTGAGCTTTGTCTTTCTAGCTTTTTCTCCTTACACTAGTGGATACAGTTCAGAGAAATAAGAATAAATCAAATTATTTAAATATGCTGTTTATAAGGGCTCTGTATCAACCTAGAGGCGTGGGATGGGGAGGGAGCTGGAACGGAGGTTCAAATGGGAGGAGACATATGTATACCTATGGCTGATTCATGTTGAGGTTTGACAGAAAACAGCAGAATTCTGTAAAGCAATTATCCTTCAGCAAAAAAATAAACAAATTTGAAAAAAATATGCTATTTATATTTTGAGATTATAGATGTGATAAATATTTATGGTGAGAAAATTCAAAAATTCATCATAGTACATTTAAAAAACACATAACCGTCCACCCAAAATTGACCAAACATGCCATAAGTACTTAAAGATATTCACTGTTAATAAAATCATCCAATGCATCTATCTTCAAAATATAGACATATGTAAAGACATGAATATCAATATAAAATATGTTTATACATATACTTGTATTATATATATGTACTTATATATTCTGCAATTTAGATTATGAACATAGTATTAAAATCTGCTAGGTCATAGCATCGTATCATAACTCACTTCGTGAAAAACTGTTTCACATTGTTTCATCAAGAACATTTTTTTACTTAACATTTGCTTGTATGAACATATAAACATTGATCTGAATAAACATCATTCTACTACTAGGTATTTTTCTTGGAGAAGGCAATGGTACGCCACTCCAGTACTCTTGCCTGGAGAATCCCATGGATGGAGGAGCCTGGTAGGCTGCAGTCCATGGGGTCGCTAAGAGTCGGACACGACTGAGCGGCTTTACTTTCACGTTTCACTTTCATTGGAGAAGGAAAGGGCAACCCACTCCAGTGTTCTTGCCTGGAGAATCCCAGGGATGGGGGAGCCTGGTGGGCTGCCGTTTATGGGGTCGCACAGAATCGGACACGACTGAAGCGACTTAGCAGCAGCAGGTATTTTTCTACCTATATTATTTTATATCCTCTCTAGTTATTAAAAAAGCACAGATATGAGCATTTTTTTATTTAACTGCCACATGAATTTTAAATTATTTTCTTAAATATCTAGAGTTTGTCCATCAAAGTGTCTGTAATTTATAAGAAACTTTGGTAAATACTATAACATTAACTACAGACAGGTTAAAGTGATTTACTTTGCTAATATGGGACTACAAAACTGGACATTTATTATACTCTCATGAACACTACATGTTATTTTTGAAAATATTTTCTTCCTTTGGTAATATAAAAGTGTCATTTAATCTGTGCCAAGATGTATGTTGGGCTTCCCTGATGGCTCAGCAGGTGGAGAATCTGCCTGCAATGCAGGAGACATGGGTTCGATCCCTGGGTCAGGAAGATCCCTGGAGAAGAAAATGGCAACCCACTCCAGTATTCTTGCCTGGAAAACCCCATGAACAGAGGAGCCTTTTGGGTTACAGTCCAAAGGGGTGTAATGAGGCGGACATGACTAGGCACGCAGGCATGGCATGATGTATGTTGGAACAATGAATGTCATGTCGTGTATACTATAATGTGTTTCAATAAATAGTAATTTGTACATTTCTGTCATACGTTACTGGTTGTTGAAGTTCTTCTTCTGTGGATTTTATGAACTTTCCCATAGAATAATTAACCTGTTGTTTTCCAAAATTTCTAACGGCATTATTTGTCATATCTGTGGAAAAGTCTTAGCAATTTCTTATTGACATTTTTCTTTCATTCACTTGTTATGAAATCTTGATTTGAAAATTCAAAAAATTGCAAAATATAATGCAGTTCTTTCTGATTTTTAAAAAGTATTTGATGTTTAAGATCCTCTTTGATTGTGAAATCAGACAAATTTTCCATTTACAATCCTAATTGTTTTCTGCTCATATAAAGGTGCTGAGGGTTTACATAGTCTGTGATTCTGTTTCTTTACAGTGTTCTCATTAATGGCTTCATTTCTCTGAAAATATTTACTTTTATTCATTCTGTTTTTATGTGTTGAGTTACTTCTTAGTTACAAAAAAGTTAATAGTACTGTACCCTCCAGACTTTTGTTCATGTGATTTATGAGTCCATATGTGTATAAATATATATGTGGATTACATGTATTATTTTATGGAAACAGCAAAAATAAAATCAAACAACTTGAAAGAAGTATGCCAATTACACTATTGTAATTTTATTTACTTTTTCCTTTTTTGTAGAGAAATAAAAGTTAGAAATTTTTAAATGTATAATAATTGATTCAATCAGTAAATAAACAGTGACAGACATGATAAACATGGTATCGGCTAACTTGCAGGTGTCCCATGGTTCTAAAATTTAACCAATTCAATACAAATTTCATGTCAGATTTCTCTGTTTCCTATGTATACATAAGAATATGTATATCTTTCTTCTAATTATCTTTGATTGTCTGACAGCAACCACTATCAACATCATGACAGCAAACAAGAGAAATTTACTTGACAAAACTATATACCCACTTATGCATACAGATAATGAATAATTGAATAATACATAATAAATTGGGAGAAGTGACAGTTCTTTTCAAAGGAAGATTTGAATTAATAAATGTAAAAGGAATAATGGAAATAGAAATCATCTTAAGTAAATACTAGTATAAACGAGCACTGCAATTAGAATTAACAATAGATATATTAGTCTAAAGTTACCTCCCCATAAGAGACTTACTCATCAAAAGGGAATATTCAATAATGTTATAACTGGGGAACCTTGGAAGACAGCACACTTATCCAGTGATCAAAGTTAGCCTCACCAATAAGATAAATATACCCTAACTGGACTCTGGGTGTGAGGTATAGAGAAAAGTGTCACAATACTGCTTTTTTATTCTTGCCCCAAATGAACAAACTCCCATATAATCATGAGAAAACATCAGACAAACCCTACCTAAGGAGCATTCCACAGACTATCTGGTCAGTATTCTTCAAAAGTGTCAAGATCACAAAATAAAGAAAAATCGATGTACTGTTACTTGTTAGATGAGACTAAAATGACATGACAACTAAGTACAACGTGTGCTCCCAGAGTGAATCCTGGACCTAGAAAAGGACAGCGCTGAGAAACCAGTGAAATTCAAGTGACTTCTGTCATTTAATGACAGCGTATAAATGTCAATTTCCAAGTTGATATAATTGCACCATGGTTGTATAAGAGATTATCATTAGGAAAAGCTTGGTGAAGGATATAAGAGAGAAATATTATATTTGCAAGTCTTCTGTAAGTCAAAATTACTTTAAAGCAAAAAGTTTAAAAATGACTTGAAACCTAGTGACAATAATGGGTAGTACTTTCGAGATTTGCTGTATTCCCTGATGGTTCCAAGTATTTCTTATACATTAATCATTTAACCTCAAGATATGTATTAGATGGGTACTATTATCAACTCCACTTAATAACCAAGCAAATAGGTACAAACTGATTAAGAAGCATAACCAGCCATGTGAAACAACACTTCAAAGGTAGGCAGGTGATTGCCCTCATTGGTGCTCTTAACAACTCCAGTACATACTGCTAATTAATTTATCGTATTACTATACTTAATATGTTGATTCTGTATAATTTAATATTCATAAATTTGAAATATTTTCAGATTGACTATATTTTTAATAAACTTTATTTTTAGAACCATTTTATTTATTTATTTATTTTTTTCTTCTTTTTTTCTTTTTTTTTTTTTTTCCTATTTAGTATTCTATATGTGGGAAGACGCAAGCCTCTGGGCTCACTGAATGCACTTCTTTCATATGCATCTCAGCTCTTCGGGGCCAATCCTGTTTCCTTGTTCACCTTCCTTCATTCCCCCACCTTCTCAGAAATCATCTTTGCGGGGAGGGGGGCGGGATTGGCAGCATCCACTGGATCTCAGTTTTGGGAGCTCTCATTTACATTTGGAGGCCAAAAATCACTGATGGCGGTGACATTTCTTGTTTATTAATACTTATTAATATTTTCATTTCACATGCTGAAGCTGAAGCTTCAGTATTTTGGTTACCTGATGCCAATAGCCAACTCATTGGAAGAGCCCCTGATGCTGGGAAAGATTGAGGGCAGAAGGAGAAGAGGGTGTCAGAGAATGAGATGATTTCATGGCATCACCAATGCAATGGACATGAACATGGGCAAACTTCAGGAGATGGTGAGGGACAGGAAGGCCTGGAAGGCTATAGACCATGGGGTCGCAAAGAGTCAGACATGACTGCAGCTGAACAACCTCACCAAATAAGAACCCAAAGGATAGTTAGCAATTGCTATTACTACTTGAAGAAAAGTACTGCCATGTGCCTGAGAAATGGACTATTTCCTGCTGTATCAGTAGACAAAGATGTCACAGTTATCAGAGATTACAGGCCTCCAATGTAAGTCGTGAACCCTGAGGGAAATCAGAAAGGAGAATACCTGCCATCTAGACTGTAGCGGCTCCCTCCTATGAGCCCTGAGGAAAGGAAGCTCAGGATGTGAAAATCCAGGAAACTGGCCCCAGATAGCTGAGGTGCATATCAAAGGAATAATTTCAGTGAGCCCAGAATCTTGCATCTCCTCATCTACAGAAAAACTCTAAATTCCTTAACTCAGGTTATCTGGCTTTCTTTAATTAACAATCATTTATTCATGTGCAGACTTCCTGCCCTTTGTTTTATTTATTTATTTTTTTAATTAATTAATTAATTTATTTTTTCAGTGGGTTTTGTCATACATTGACACGAAACAGCAATAGATTTACACGTATTCCCCATCCCGATCCCCCCTCCCACCCCCCTCTCCACCCGACTCCTCTGGGTCTTCCCAGTGCACCAGGCCGAGCACTTGTCTCATGCATCCCACCTGGGCTGGTGATCTGTTTCACCATAGATAATATACATGCTGTTCTTTCGCAACATCCCACCCTCATCTTCTCCCACAGAGTTCAAAAGTCTGTTCTGTACTTCTGTGTCTCTTTTTCTGTTTTGCATATAGGGTTATCGTTACCATCTTTCTAAATTCCATATATATGTGTTAGTATGCTGTAATGTTCTTTATCTTTCTGGCTTACTTCACTCTGTATAATGGGCTCCAGTTTCATCCATCTCATTAGAACTGGTTCAAATGAATTCTTTTTAACGGCTGAGTAATATTCCATGGTGTACATGTACCACAGCTTCCTTATCCATTCATCTGCTGATGGGCATCTAGGTTGCTTCCATGTCCTGGCTACTATAAACAGCACTGCGATGAACATTGGGGTGCACGTGTCTCCTTCAGATCTGGTTTCCTCAGTGTGTATGCCCAGAAGTGGGATTGCTGGGTCATATGGCAGTTCTATTTCAAGTTTTTTAAGAATCTCCACACTGTTCTCCATAGCGGCTGTACTAGTTTGCATTCCCACCAACAGTGTAAGAGGGTTCCCTTTTCTCCACACCCTCTCCAGCATTTATTGCTTGTAGACTTTTGGATAGCAGCCATCCTGACTGGCATGTAATGGTACCTCATTGTGGTTTTGATTTGCATTTCTCTGATAATGAGTGATGTTGAGCATCTTTTCATGTGTTTGTTAGCCATCTGTATGTCTTCTTTGGAGAAATGTCTGTTTAGTTCTTTGGCCCATTTTTTGATTGGGTCATTTATTTTTCTGGAATTGAGCTTCAGGAGTTGCTTGTATATTTTTGAGATTAATCCTTTGTCTGTTTCTTCATTTGCTATTATTTTCTCCCAATCTGAGGCTGTCTTTTCACCTTACTTATAGTTTCCTTTGTAGTGCAAAAGCTTTTAAGTTTCATTAGGTCCCATTTGTTTAGTTTTGCTTTTATTTCCAATATTCTGGGAGGTGGGTCATAGAGGATCTTGCTGTGATTTATGTCGGAGAGTGTTTTGCCTATGTTCTCCTCTAGGAGTTTTATAGTTTCTGGTCTTACATTTAGATCTTTAATCCATTTTGAGTTTATTTTTGTGTATGGTGTTAGAAAGTGTTCTAGTTTCATTCTTTTACAAGTGGTTGACCAGTTTTCCCAGCACCACTTGTTAAAGAGGTTGTCTTTTTTCCATTGTATATCCTTGCCTCCTTTGTCAAGATAAGGTGTCCATAATTCCATGGATTTATCTCTTGGGCTTTCTATTCTGTTCCATTGGTCTATATTTCTGTCTTTGTGCCAGTACATACTGTCTTGATGACTGTGGCTTTGTAGTAGAGTCTGAAGTCAGGCAGGTTGATTCCTCCAGTTCCATTCTTCTTTCTCAAGATACTTTGGCTATTCGAGGTTTTTTGTATTTCCATACAAATTGTGAAATTCTTTGGTCTAGTTCTGTGAAAAATACCGTTGGTAGCTTGATAGGGATTGCATTGAATCTATAGATTGCTTTGGGTAGAATAGCCATTTTGACAATATTGATTCTTCCAATCCATGAACACGGTATGTTTCTCCATCTGTTTGTGTCCTCTTTGATTTCTTTCATCAGTGTTTTATAGTTTTCTATGTATAGGTCTTTTGTTTCTTTAGGTAGATATACTCCTAAGTATTTTATTCTTTTTGTTGCAATGGTGAATGGTATTGTTTCCTTAATTTCTCTTTCTGTTTTTTCATTGTTAGTATATAGGAATGCAAGGGATTTCTCTGTGTTAATTTTATATCCTGCTGCAACGTGAGAGTTTCACTTCTTCTTTTCCTATCTGGATTCCTTTTACTTCTTTTTTCTGCTCTGATTGCTGTGGCCAAAACTTCCAACACTATGTTGAATAGTAGTGGTGAGAGTGGGCACCCTTGTCTTGTTCCTGATTTCAGGGGAAATGCTTTCAATTTTTCACCATTGAGGGTGATACTTGCTGTGGGTTTGTCATATATAGCTTTTATTATGTTGAGGAATGTTCCTTCTATTCCTGCTTTCTGGAGAGTTTTAATCATGAATGGGTGTTGAATTTTGTCAAAGGCTTTCTCTGCATCTATTGAGATAATCATATGGTTTTTATCTTTCAATTTGTTAATGTGGTGTATTACATTGATTGATTTGTGGATATTAAAGAATCCTTGCATTCCTGGGATAAAGCCCACTTGGTCATGGTGTATGATTTTTTTAATATGTTGTTGGATTCTGTTTGCTAGAATTTTGTTAAGGATTTTTGCATCTATGTTCATCAGTGATATTGGCCTGTAGTTTTCTTTTTTTGTGGCATCTTTGTCTGGTTTTGGAATTAGGGTGATGGTGGCCTCATAGAATGAGTTTGGAAGCTTACCTTCCTCTGCAATTCTCTGGAAGAGTTTGAGTAAGATAGGTGTTAGCTCTTCTCTAAATTTTTGGTAGAATTCAGCTGTGAAGCCATCTGGTCCTGGGCTTTTGTTTGCTGGAAGATTTCTGATTACAGTTTCCATTTCCTTGCTTGTGATGGCTCTGCTAAGATCTTCTATTTCTTCCTGGTTCAGTTTTGGAAAGTTATACTTTTCTCAGAATTTGTCCGTTTCATCCAAGTTGTCCATTTTATTAGCATAGAGCTGCTGATAATAGTCTCTTATGATCCTTTGTATTTCAGAGTTGTCTGTTGTGATCTCTCCATTTTCATTTCTAATTTTGTTAATTTGGTTCTTCTCTCTTTGTTTCTTAATGAGTCTTGCTAATGGTTTGTCAATTTGTTTAGTTTTCAAAAAACCAGGCTTTTAGCTTTGTTGCATTTTTGCTATGGTCTCTTTAGTTCTTTGATTTATTTCTGCCCTGATTAGTTAGATTTCTTCCTTCCGCTAACCCTGGGTATCTTCATTTCTTCCTTTTCTAGTTGCTTTAGGTGTAGTATTAGGTTATTTATTTGACTTTTTTCTTGTTTCTTGAGGTAAGCCTGTAATGCTATGAACCTTCCCTTAGCACTGCTTTTACAGTGTCCCATAGGTTTTGGGTTGTTGTGTTTTCATTTTCATTCATTTCTATGCATATTTTGATTTCTTTTTTGATTTCTTCTATGACTTGTTGGTTATTCAGAATCGTGTTATTTAGCCTCCATATATTTGAATTTTTAACAATTTTTTTCCTGTAGTTGAGATCTAATCTTACTGCACTGTGGTCAGAAAAGATGACTGGAATGATTTCAATTTTTTTGAATTTTCCAAGACCAGATTTATGGCCCAGGATGTGATCTATTCTGGAGAAGGTTCCGTGTGCACTTGAGAAAAGGTGAAGTTGCTTGTTTTGGGGTGAAATGTCCTATAGATATCAATTAGGTCTAGCTGGTCCATTGTGTCATTTAAGGTTTGTGTTTCCTTGTTAATTTTCTGTTTGGTTGATCTATCCATAGTTGTGAGTGGGGTATTAAAGTCTCCCACTATTATTGTGTTACTATTAATTTCCTCTTTCATACTCGTTAGTGTTTGCCGTACATATTGCGGTGCTCCTATGTTGGGTGCATATATATTTATAATTGTTATATCTTCTTCTTGGATTGATCTTTTGATCATTATGTAGTGTCCTTCTTTGTCTCTTTTCACAGCTTTTATTTGAAAGTCTATTTTATCTGATATGAGTATTGCGACTCCTGCTTTCTTTTGGTCTCCATTTGCATGAAATATTTTTTTCCAGCCCTTCACTTTTAGTCTGTATGTGTCTCTTGTTTTGAGGTGGGTCTCTTGTAGACAGCATATATGGGGGTCTTGTTTTTTGTATCCATTCAGCCAATCTTTGTCTTTTGGTTGGGGCATTCAACCCATTTACATTTAAGGTAGTTATTGATAGGTGTGGTCCCGTTGCCATTTACTTTGTTGTTTTGGGTTCACGTTTATACAACCTTTCTGCATTTCCTGTCTAGAGAAGATCCTTTAGCATTTGTTGAAGAGCTGGTTTGGTGGTGCTGAATTCTCTCAGCTTTTGCTTATCTGTAAAGCTTTTGAGTTCTCCTTTGTATCTGAATGAGATCCTTGCTGGATACAGTAATCTAGGTTGTAGGTTATTCTCTTTCATTACTTTCAGGACGTCCTGCCATTCCCTTCTGGCCTGGAGGGTTTCTATTGATAGGTCAGCTGTTATCCTTATGGGAATCCCTTTGTGTGTTATTTGTTGTTTTTCCCTTGCTGCTTTTAATATTTGTTCTTTGTGTTTGATCTTTGTTAGTTTGATTAATATGTGTCTTGGGGTGTTTCGCCTTGGGTTTATCCTGTTTGGGACTCTCTGGGTTTCTTGGACTTGAGTGGCTATTTCCTTCCCCATTTTAGGGAAGTTTTCAGCTATTATCTCGAGTATTTTCTCATGGCCTTTCTTTTTGTCTTCTTCTTCTGGAACTCCTATGATTCGAATGTTGGGGCGTTTCACAGTGTCCCAGAGGTCCCTGAGGTTGTCCTCATTTCTTTTGATCCTTTTTTCTTTTTTCCTCTCTGCTTCATTTATTTCCACCATTTTATCTTCTACCTCACTTATCCTATCTTCTGCCTCCGTTATTCTACTCTTGGTTCCCTCCAAAGTGTTTTTGATCTCATTCATTGCATTATTCATTTTTAATTGACTTTTTTATTTCTTCTAGGTCTTTATTAAACAATTCTTGTATCTTTTCAATCTTTGTTTCCAGGCTATTTATCTGTAACTCCATTTTGTTTTCAAGATTTTGGATCATTTTTATTATCATTATTCTAAATTCTTTTTCAGGTAGATTCCCTATCTCCTCCTCTTTTGTTTGACTTGGTGGGCATTTTTCATGTTCCTTTACCTGTTGGGTATTTCTTTACCTTTTCATCTTGTTTAGATTGCTGTGTCTGGAGTGGACTTTCTGTATTCTGGAGGTCTGTGGTTCCTTTTTATTGTGGAGGATTTACCCAGTGGGTGGGGTTGGACGTTTGGCTTGTCAAGGTTTCCTGGTTAGGGAAGCTTGCGTCAGTGTACTGGTGCGTGGAACTTGATTTCTTCTTTTTGGAGAGCAATGGAGTGCCCAGTAATGAGTTTTGAGATGGGTCTATGTGTTGGGTGTCACCTTGGGCAGCCTGTATGTTGACATTCGGGGCTATGTTCCTGTGTTGCTGGAGAATTTGCGTGGTATGTCTTGCTCTAAAACTTACTGGCTCTTGGGTGGTGGTTGGTTTCAGTGTAGGTATGGAGGCTTTTGGACGGTCACTTATTGCTTAAAGTTCCATGTAGTCAGGAGGTTTCTGGTGTTCTCAGGTTTTGGGCTTAAGTTTCCTGCCTCTGGATTTCAGTTTTATTCTTCCTGTAGTCTCAGGACTTCTCCAACTATACAGCACTGATAATAAAACTTCTAGGTTAATGGCAAAAAGATTCTCCCCTGTTAGGGACACCCAGAGAGGTTCACAGAGTTACATGAACAGGAGAAAAGGGAGGAGGGAGATAGAGATGAGCAGGAGGAGAAAAAGGGGGACTCAAGAGGAGAGAGAGAGATCTACGCAGCTCTCTGTTCCCAGAGTGTTCTCCGTATCTCAGACACCTACAAGGATTCACAGAATCGGATTGGGAAGAGAAGGGGAAGGAGGAAATAGAGGTGTTGTGAGGTAGAAAACAGAGAGTCAAGATTGGGAGAGAATAATCTTCGGTTTAAAGATAGGGCTTCTTTTTTTTTTTGGTAAGGTTATAGTGTAGTGAAAATGAAAATGAAGAGTAGTAGAGGAGTACTAGAGGACTTTAAAAGAAATAAGAGAAAAAGAAAAATAGAAAATAAAAGAGAAAACGGAAAGGAAAAAAAAGAAGAAAAAAGAAAAAAAAGGAAAAAGAAAAAAAACAAAAAAAAAGAAAGAAAGAAAAAAAAAATTTTTTTTTCCCCTAATTAAAAAAATCGTAAAAATCTATGTAAATGAAAGTTAAGGAGTAATGGGGGAGTAATAGGGAATTTTAAAGGAAAATAAAAGAGAAAAAATAAAAAAGAAAAAATATAAAAAGAAAAAAAATTTTTTTTTTTCCTTACTTAGAAAAAAAAAGTAAAAATATATCTAGGAGTTTCTCTGGAGCTGTTGCGGTCAGTGTGGGTTCAGCTCAGTTTCAGATAGCTCCTCGTTCCAGCTTACACTTTTCGATATCTACAGGGCCCTTCCGGTGAAGTCGGTGTTTTCTACAGGGATTTTAATCTGTTGCACCAGTCCCTTCTGAAGCGGTTCCCTTTGTTTATTTGGCTTCTGTTTGCCGGTCTCTTCAGAGCCTCATTTCCGCCCTGACACAGGCGGGCGGAGGTGGACTCTTATTCAGTTAGCTAGTTCCGTTGCGCTGCTAGGAGGGGCTGACGCTGCGGGGATGGGCTGGCGCTGCGGGGCGGGGCTGACGTTGCTGGGAGGGGCTGACACTGCGGGGATGGGCTGGCGCTGCGGGGCGGGGCTGGCGCTGCGGGGCGGGGCTGACGCTGCGGGGAGGGGCTGGCCCTGCGGGGGCGGGCTGGCGCTGCCGGGAGGGGCTGACGCTGCTTTCTCCGTCTGCGCTGCTCAGGCTCCCGGCTGTTCTATATGGCGCGCCCCGCGCTGCGCTAGGTTCCAGCCCTCGGGTGTTACACAAAAGCGCGGAAGGAAAAGCTGCGCCTGCTCTCTGTGCCTTCCCCGTCAGAGCGGTCCAGGCAGCGAGGGCCTTGATGGGCGCACTATCCCCAGGTGTGGCACACTCACTCCCTTCCGCGGACCCAGTCTCAGTTTCCGCTGACGCCAGTCGGGTGCGCGCGCCTTCCGCCCTCTGCGTCCCCAGCCCCAGTCCCCGCCCGCGCCGGTCGGGTGCCTGCGCCCTGTGTCTCGCCGCGACCTTCCCCTCCCCCCTGCCTCCTGCCTCCGGCGGGGCTGGGCGGGTCCGCAGCCTGCGACCTCTTCTTGGGACTTTCTCCGTCCCTTTGTTCTGCGAACGGCCGGCAGTGTGTTCCGGCCGGTTAATTTTCTCTCTTTTGGTCTCCCACAGTTCAAGTTGGCACCTCACAGAAGCTCCCTCCGATTGTCCTCAGGGCACTCAGGCCCGGACCCTAGCCCAAGCAAGGCCGCCTAAGACTCCCTTCCCGGGACGGGTCTCCGTCCTTAGCTCTTTTGTCTCACTTTTTATCTTTTATCTTTTGTCCTACCTCCTTTTGAAGACAATGGTCTGCTTTTCTGGGCGCCTGATGACCTCAGCTAGCGATCAGAAGTTGTTTTGTGAGGTTTGCTCTGCATTCAGTTATTCTTTTGATGAATTTGTAGGAGAGAAAGTGGTCTCCCCGTCCTACTCCTCCGCCATTTTGGCTCCTCCCTCCTACTTTTTACTTATAGAATTTTCTTTTTACATAACCTTCATTTATTTTTCATTAGCAACCTTTACATTGCTATCACAATTTTTTTCTAAATATACATGTAGAAAGTGAAGTCGCTTAGTTGTGTCCAACTCTTTGCGACCCCATGGACTATAACCTATCAGTCTACTCTGACCATGGGATTTTCCAGGCAGGGATACTGGAGTGGGTTGCCATTTCCTTCTCCAGGAAAGATCCAGGGGATCTTCCCAACCCAGGGATTGAACTCAGGTCTACCTGCGTTGCAGGCAGACGCTTTACCGTCTGAGCCACCAGGGAAGCCCAATAGCCTATCACTTCTGTGATGTTGGTTTTCTTCTGGAGTCCTCCTTCCTAGAAACTTCGATTGTCTTGCTTCTTCTAGACTGCTTATTCTCTAGGCCTGTGGCACAGTGTCACCCAGAAATAGTAACAGCTTTCCTGCTTCAGATCCCTTGTTTAAGTTTCGAGTTCTTTCAACTCTGAAAATGAACTTGTTTATTCTCACATGAATGATAGCTTAGGTGGTTATGAAATCTCAGGTTAAAAACTTATTTGAAACCATTAATCCATTATCTTTTGCATCCCATTTTCAATTCCCTCCCTTTCTTTGGTCTTTCTTTCTAGAAAAGAGTGAGGAAGCTAGGTGAAAACTCTAGTTTTGGGGTAAATCCTTTGTTTTTCAAGCTTTTTATTGATTTTTATTTGAGCTATCTTGTTTTTACTTTTAGATTTTTTTCTTTTCAACTCTGTTCTCTTAAATAAGAGAATCTTACTTTTTTCTTGGATGTAGTATCTACTTTTTATTAAAATTTTGACATTTGCTTCTCTTGATTAGCTTAGTTTACCTGTTCTTTACTTTTCTCTGTTTGTTTTGATCTACTTTTCATATCATAAAAATTCCTCAAATGTTAAATGATCTTTGGTTGGGTATTACTGCACAATAGGGTCCTGAAAAAACTGGTTGCTATGTGTGTGTGTGTGTGTGTGTGCATATGTGTGTTATGTGTGTTTGTGCATGCATGTGATGCATGTCTGTTAGTACACTTCACTCAAGTGATACCAGGCAAATGTAGGAATCTGGACATGTTTTCTTTGGCTATGAATCCTCTAGTCTCCAGCCTGTGAGTGGAATGCTTTGTTTTCAGCCTTCTGAGAACAGAATGGAGGAATGGGAACTGCAGATTAAGCTACTTTTATCTCTAATATGCCAGCTGTTCTTGAGTCCAAAGCCTGTCTGGATGGATTTCTCCAGAGAGTAAACCTTTGGCAATTGGGTGGGTGGGCTTAGTCACCTGACTCTTTGGGGGTTGTGAAGGCACAATAATTCTGTATTCTGACTTTTCGTGAGTTCTCTTATTTTCCTTTTTCTTTGAGTCCTCTTATTTTCAACTTTGTGTCTCATGCTACCCACCTACTGCCTTTGATGACACCTAGAACCTTAAATTCTGAGCCTTTCCAAGGTCTGTGTTGGGGTGAGGGAAGAAGGGATTAGTTTGTATATCATGGGTGTCTCTATTTTGTGGATGCACTGGTGGTTGCTTTTTTGCCTAGCTATGTAGATTACCAACCCTGCATCTGCTTGCTGTCTTTCCCAAATCTGTGGAAAATGTTTATTCTCTGGTACCTCCTATCTCATTCTCGTTTCCCTTGGTAGTTATACTTAAAATTTACATTGCTATTATTTTAGTGGGGTTTTCAGAGGAAGAAGAGATAAATGCTTGTGGTCAGTGGGTTGTATTTAACTGGAAGTTTTATGTTTATGTTTTTGTTCTTTTCCAAATTGAGTATGTAGTTGATTGGCTTAAGTCCAGGGAGTACTGTGGAGCCTAAAGATGTACTGCTTTGGGCTCACAAAATAGTTCTCTTTTTCTAAACTGTACAAAGTGTATATGATTTTTCCCCCTCTTGTAATAGGCTTTTGGTTTTTTTTTTCTTTCATAATCTAATATTGAAGTATTTGTAAAAATAAGGAACTACACACAAATGAAGTAAACCTTGTAAAACTGCATTATTGTTTAGGAAGCAAGGTCAGCCAGTTAAGAGATTGAAGTATTTGTCCAACAGTTAGCAAAGTCCAGCTTTGGGGTATGAAGGCAGTCTAGAGATAATAGTGTATAACACGCAAAGTCACAGACATGGACAAAAAGGGCTCTTGGTAGATTTGTTGTTGTTGTTTAGTTGCTAAGTCATGTCCAACTCTTTGTGACTCCATGGACTATAGCCCGCCAGGCTCTTCTGCCCATGGGATTCCTCAGACAAGAATACTGAAGTGGGTTGCCATTTTCTTCTTCAGGGAGACTTCCTGACCCAGGGGATTGACCCTATGTCTCCTGCCTGGCAGGCGGATTCTTTACCACTGAGCCACCTGGGAAATCCCCCCCATTGGTATTAACAGAAGAGGTTAAAAAAATGAGGTTGGCACTGTGCTTCTCACCAACTTCCTTCCCTTCCAGGGTGTCTGTGGGGTTCTAGCAACCACACTGATGGGAGCTCTTTACATCCTTTAGCACCCAGTCTAGATAACTCCTCCACTGGGAAACCTTCCTTCTTCTGTCCTGTGTGTGTGTGTGTGTGTGTGTGTGTGTGTGTGTGTGTGTGCATGCTCAGTCATGTCTGATTCTTTGCAACCCCATGGAGCCCACCAGGCTTCTCTATCCATGGGATTTCCCAGGCAAGAATACTGAAATGGGTTGCCATTTATTCCTCCAGGGGACCTTACCAACCCAGGGAGCAAGCCCACATCTCCTGTGGCCTGTGCATTGGCAGGTGGATTCTTTACCACTTGAGCCACCTGGGAAGCCCTTGTGTCCTGGTCAGGGCTAACTGCTTCTCACACAATTGGCCCTTGAACAACAAGAGTTTGAACTGCGCAGGTCCTCTTACCATGTAGATATTTTTGATGGTAAATACTAAGGTACTATGTGATCCATGGTCAGTTGAGTCTGCGGATGCAGAACCCCAGATGCAGAGATACCCCGTATATAGGGGCACTATGAATACAGAGGGTGGACTAAAAATTTTACTTGGATTTTGCATTGTGTGGAGGGTTTGAACTCCTAACCCCACATTGCTCAAGGGTCAACAGTATATTTTGACCATGTTTTCTTTTTTTTTCCCCCCAAACCCTCTTGTGGTAGTTTCCAAATGCTCTTCCATGACCCATGGGGGCTCTTCTGTGACCCGTAGGGTCTCTTCTGGTCTTCTGGGTCCCTAGAAAATACTCAGTACATGGATGAGCTGGTCATACTCTCTGGCCACTGGGTCAGGCTCAAGGGCTTGTCTGAAGGCTGTCAGCATTCCTAGCATGGGACTCAGGTTTTGGCATTAATGTCATCATGGCACATCTATGTTGAGGCACTTCCCTGCCCTCCCACCCCACCATGCTTTCCTATGGAGCATGACCAAGCTTGGCAGCATCTTAGGGACCAGCATTCTTCCAGAGCTTCCTCCCACTTCCTTCTCACTATAGCAAATATCCTCCCCTTGCCTCACCCACTGAAATGTGAGTTCCTTAAGGGACCCTATTTGATTTATCATCACAACTGTGATGATAAAGACACACTGTGACAAACAGCCCAGTGCCTGAAACATAGTAGGCACTTAGTCAATGTTTATGGAATGACTTGTAAATAATTTTTCCTAAAACTTTTGTAGTGCATATAATTTGCAAGGGCCTCCATACTAGAGCATGAAAATTATAGAAACAAACAAATGAACATTGGGAAGGTTGCAAATCATAAATATTAAGGAATTTATAGATAGCTCTATTAATCTTGTGAGCTTCTTAAGATTATATGCAAAATTTTGTGTATTTTTGGTTCAGTTCAGCTCAGTTGTGTCTGACTCTTTGAGACCCCATGGACTGCGGCACACCAGGCTTCCCTGTCCATCACCAACTCCTGGAGCTTACTCAAACTCATGCCCATGGAGTTGATGATGCCATCCAACCATCTCATCCTCTGTCGTCCCCTTTTCCTCCCACCTTCAATTTTTCCCAGCATCAGGGTTTTTTCAAATGAGTCAGTTCTCTGCATCAAGTAGCCAAAGTATTGGAGTTTCAGCTTCAGCATCAGTCTTTCCAATGAATATTCAGGACTGATTTCTTTTAGGATGAACTGGTTGGATTTCCTTGCAGTCCAAGGAACTCTCAAGAGTCTTCTCCAACACCACAGTTCAAAAGCATCAATTCTTTGGCTCTCAGCTTTCTTCATAGTGCCTTTTTCTAGAGACAAGTTTTCACAACTTTATCTTTAAAATGTTAAGAACCACTGAGAAAATGAGGCTTGGAATTTGCACCGTACATCTGAGTACGTGCTTCAAGATGGTAAATGCTCTATCAGTGCATGGCATTATTTTTGTGTCACCTGCTTTTTTGTCTGTCAGTGTCATCCTTCTGAGCTGACTGCCCTTTTCCTTGCCATTCTTTCTTGGAAAAAACATAGCTTTTGGATCTATGGACGCTAGATAGATCTAGCTTTTGGGTCTATGGTTACTGGAAACTAAAGCTGAAATCAGATTCAGAGTCTCTGAGTCTAGTGCCTGAGTCTGAAGCTCCAGGTGACTCAAGGAGACTTTTAGGTTAATAACTAACTGGATTAGATAGAGCATTTTGTTTCACAAACATGAACATAATTTGTTCTTATTTACTTTTAAATTATAAATGATTATTCAGTAGTTTTTTTCCTTCGTTTTAAACAGGCTCTTGAAAACATTGCTTTAATGAAAAATAAAACCTAAAAGCAGCTGCGGTGTTGGTATGTAATGATTGAAGTATAATTAAGAGTTATAATTATTCCCAATTAGGCATTTGGAATGCCAAAGTAGGGACCCCAATCAGTTGAACCCAGGCAAGGTAGCATCAGGCCTGAGTCAGGGACAGAGCGTGGGAGAGAAAGGGGTTGACTTGGGGGACCCCTGGGATGGGACACCTAGGGATCGATTCCCTGTGTGCTGTGGGTTGGAGGAGGCATGGTCCCAACCTCCCCAAGCTCTGGGAGGAAAGAAAGCTCTGCTGAGTGGAGGATGTTTCTGAATAATGTTTCCCTCAAGACCTCTGAGTCTTACCTAGCTGAGAACAGACAGACATCCTGGCAGAACCTCCTCCTCTTATGAAAGTGTAACTGACTTGAGGGCATACCAGGGATCAATATTCCCTTCCCCTATTGCCCTCAGAGGCCCCATGACCTGGTGTATCTCCAGGCTTCAGCCCTCCTACTCTCGTAATTTTGTGCTACCCTATCCATATTCACCTTCTCATGGCTCTGCTAGAAACCATTACTATTAATATCACCACCTTCTTTTTTCACAGTTGACATGGCCAAGGTTTCATGATCCCATGGCCCTGCTTTTAGCTCATGAATGAACCTGAGCTATAATCTAATTTCATGGTCCTAAGATGGATTAGGGAGTCAGTGTCTAAATCATCTGGTTTACTGGGCTGGTCCTCCTGAGATATTATTTCTCCTTGAGCCCTTCCTGCCGTGGGGTGGTATTGGTCCCTGGATGGGTGTGAGCAGGAGGCATAGCTGAGAAGTGACATGCCTGGCAGACCTGTTAGTTGTAGTGCAGGCTCCCATGGCAGAGCCGTGCTGAGATGTGGCTGGAAAGGCCCCGTTCTATCAGGTCACAGCAGTGGATTTGCCACTGGAATTTTATCTACCAGTGTAGGCTAGTGTGGGCTCACTGCGGATTTTGAATAGGGAAGAGATCTGGCCAGAACTGGGCTCAGGAAGATTTGTCAGGCATCCTATTTGTGAGGGATCAATAGGTGGGGAGAACCTAGAAACAGAAAGATGTATGGAGACCACTCCTGCAGTCCGGGGGAAGGTGGGGATGAACTGGGGGCAGGCTGGCTGTGGGCCAATAGAATGGTGAGGTTGAGAAGTAGGGTGTGGGAAGTGATGAGAGAGACCAGGTGACTACCAGGATGATATGGTGTGGGGGCCTGGGAGGAGGCAGGCAGTCAGCCATGTTGGCGCTGGGATATTTTGAACTTAGTTAATTGGAAACATTAAGAGAGAGAGGAGGAGGTGAGACTGGGTGATAGCAGGGAGAACATGAGTTTGGGATGAGTCATGATCTGAGAATGTCCATTTGCAAGTGTTCAACTAGCATTACCAGTATGGGGTCTGGGTTGGGGCATCCTTGGTGAGAGGGCAGGGTAGAAATATAAGAGGACTGGAGGCCAAGTCCCTGGAGGATGCTGTGTGAACCCAGGGCCAGAAAAGACCCCGGGGGGAGGGGGGGAATAGCCCTACTATGTGACCTAATGGCTTTCTTTGGATCTTCATCCATATGGACTGTCAGTAACTGTGTGAGTTGGGTCTGTGGACTTACTGTAACTCTTGTCTCTCAGGCTATGACAGGAAGCTACTGATCAGTGCTGATCAGCAGGCTCTGACCTTGGAACTGGGTAATCCGAGTTCTCGTCCCACCTCTACCACTTCTTGCTGTACAACACTAGCTCATTTATGTAACCTTCTGGATGAGTTTCCTTATCTGTAAACTGAGATCATGATTGGGCCTTCCTCACAGGTTCAGGTAACAGATATTTCCTGACCAGCTTTTGTGTGCTGAGCACCATGGGTTTACAGGGATAAGATGTGACACAGTCTGTGCCCTCAAGCCAGTCACATAAAGGGAGACAGACAGAACCCCAAGCACAGTAACATGTGGTGGGTGCTACAGAGATTGGGCTAGGGAGTGTGTGTGTGTGTGTGTGTTACTGAGAAAGAGTGGGAGTGGGGAGAGAGAGGCTGTTTCCTGATTCCTAGAGGGGATGTTTCAGATGAACTTGAAGACTGACCTAGGAGTGAGTCCAGGACTTTTTAACCCCTGGCTGTGCCTGAGAATCACTGGGAAGTCAGGACCCCATAGTGACCAATTACATCAGATCAGGGGCACTGGGGGCTAGGCATTTTTAAGGCATGTGACTCTAATGTGCAGCCAAGACTGAAAACAACAGCATTAGCAAGAAGAAGGGGGAATGGGGAAGAGAAAGGAAATTCCACCAGAAAGAACTTCTTGTATTAAAATCTCAGAGGGACAAGAGGGAAAGATGACTCAGATAGACTTTAGGATCCCTCTTATATATTGTTTTACAAACTGTGGTCCATGACTTGTTAGTGGGTCATGAAATCAATTTAGTATGTCATGACTAGCTTTAAAAGCAAATAGAATAATCTGGAGTCAAAAACATTGAGGGTTATATATGCTAAGGATCAGCATTTCTTGAAAATTGTATCTCATAAGCCTGTGTGGGTATGTGCACTGGGTCTCCTAAAAAACCTGTCTCTTGCTGAGAGCACAGTCCCAGGTTTGTGAGAAACTCTGGTGCAGCTGGACTGAGTATTGGAGTGGATGGTGGGAGGGACGGGATTGTGAGAGGGACTTGGGCTCTGTTCCTAGAGTAGTGAGGCTGCAGTAATGCTCCACGTGATGGGTGGTCAGCAGCTTGCGGAAGGATCAGAGAGCCTGGGAGATGGAGGAGAACCCCAGGGGTGCACTGATGAGCCTTGGCCTCAGCCCTGGGCTTCCCTCTGACTCGCTCCTTCTAGGGAAGGTCTCTGGTCTCTAGCGTAGGTGCAGACTGTCCCTGCAGGCCCAGGACACAGGGGATAATTAAGGACCACTTGTCCACCCTTGATGTTTCCATATAGAGACTCAGCATCCCTTCAATGATTCAAACAGGGAAGAGAGGAACTCTGGAATCTTCTTCAACTGTGAGGCACAGTTTGGACTTCCTACTTCCCCAGATGCAGGAATAGAACAGAGGTAACTCACCCTTTGAGACAAAATTTCCTTTGGGCTAGTGTCAAACATAAATGTTGGAACCAAAGGTGATGTTCAGAAAGTTCTGGGTTGGAAAGCACCCATTTTATCTTGTTGAAGTTTCACCATTCCTTGGGTCTTCTCTCTGAGCAGGGTTTGTGGGGTCTTACTAGTGCCGGAGGCTAAGGTCTGGGGTAGGAGCAGCCGCAGTGGGCCTGCCGCCCACATTTCCCTCTGGGGCTGGCACGGGCACAGGTGGTTGTGCTCCCAGAGCACGGGTGGATGACAAGTGGCGGCGTGGTGTAGTCCCTCCTCCCATGGCCCTCCCTCCACGTCAGCCACACTGGCCTTCCCGCTCTCTGGCAGACTCGCTCCTGCCTTAGGCCTTTTGTGCCTGCTCTTCCCCTGGTTGGAACGCTCATCTCAGATCTTCACAAAGTCTCTGCCCAAATGTCACCCGTCTTGCTGGTGACTGTCTAGATAATTTCTCTTTCAACATTTAAAAATTTTCTCTTGCTCTACTTCTCTTTATCTGTATTGATCCCTAGCTGAAATGGTTCATTTGTCAGTTTGGGGTGGTCTTCTCCCCGATTTAGAGGGCAAGCCTCATGAAGACAGGGACTGTGTCTGTCCACGCCTACCTGGCTCCTGCTGAAGCTCTTGTGCCAGGGCATTTGCAGGGTGTGTGGCATGTGGCAGCGGGTGTAGAATGAATACTTCTTGAGTGAATGAAATGTTCAGGTGGGGCCTCAATGGTGGATTGACTCATTTATTCATTTTTACAAGTTGTTGTTCTTCCTTTGTGAATTTTCCTATTTATTTATATGTTATGGGGAAATTATGTATATTTATTGAGGTATAGTTCATTTACAATATTATATGTTTCATATATACAAAAAGTGATTCATAATTTTTAAAGGTTATATTCCATTTATATTTATTACAAAATATTGCCTATATTCCTGTGTTATACAATATATACTTTACCATCTGAGCCACCAGGGAAGCCTCTGTGCTTTACAATATACACTTGTAGTTTATTTTATACATAATAGTTTGTGCTTCTTAACCCTCTACTCCCTCCTGCCCCTCCCCGCCCCCCCCAGTAACCACTACTTTGTTCTTTATATCTGTGAGTATATTTCTGTTTTGTTATATTTATTTATTTGCTTTATTTTTAGATTTCACAGAGAAGGGATATTGTACGGCATTTGTCGTTCTCTGACTTATTTCACTTAGCCTGAGTGAACTGGACATGCTGCAAATGGCAAAATTTATCTCCTTTTATGGCTCAGTAGTATTCCATTGTATATATAGACCATGTCTTCTTCATCTGTCGATGGACACATTCATCTGTTGATGGACACAGGTTGCTTTCAGATCTTGGCAATTATAAACAGTGCTGCTGTGAACATTGGGGTACATGAACCTTTCCCAACTAGTATTTTTGGTTTTCTGTATATATTCCCAGGAATGAAATTGTTGGATCATACGGTAGCTCTATTTTTACATTTTAAAGAAACCTCCATATGGTTTTGCAGAGTGGTTGTATTAGTTTACATTCCTACCAAAAGTATACACCTGCTACACCCTCTCCAACATTTATTATCTCAATATTCATTCATTCTTGATTCAACCATGTGCTCAGCATGCTTCTTGCTGGTAAACGGGGTTTGGAGACCTTGGTTCCTATCCTGCATGTTTTGTGGGCTACAGCCACTTGCAGCATGACACGCCATGGTTTTGCACCCTGGTGTCTTCCCTGGGACCAGAACTCTCTGCTCAGAAGGTGCCTTGCTTCCTTGGGGACTTTAAATGGCCTTTAGTGGTTTGTTCTGGGGACTGACAATAGGTTCTGGGCACCTATTGAGACCAGTAGAGAAATTATATCCAAATGGGCACTGTGGTTTTGTAAGCAAGCCTATTCCACGGACCCCAGGTTTGGGACACACTCATGCCTTATTCTCTGCTCCTAGAGCCTATGCTGCAGCTTCTTCCCACATATTCTCAATCCCTCCCTCCACTGCATTGAGGATGACAGTCTACACTTCATTTCTGTTATTTGTTCAGTTGGATTTGAGGCCAAGGGGAAATCCCAGCTCACAGGCTCAGATGTGTGACATGTTTCATTTCTGTAAATCTGAGTTCCCATTCAACCAGGCTGGTAGAGGCTCAGCCTCGGTCATTCCTGGGTCCTGTCTCTCCCCTGGGAAGTGCCAGGGTGTCAGATTTTAGGCAGTGCCAAGGGTTTGGGAAATCCCTGGCCACTGGCCACTGAGATGCCTATTCTCCCAGCCATGTAGTCCACCAGGCCTGCGCTTCTGCTCTTTCTTTGCCACTCTTGGATTCCCTGAGTCTCACGTCCAGAGTGTCTTCTGCATGAGGTGGCCATTCCTGCACCTACCATGGGTTTTTATAAAGAGAAGTAGGAGGCCCTGTTCTGCCCTGAGGGACCAGCCTGTTTAACTGCTGCTCACAAAGATCTCCATGTAGAAAAGGTAAGTAATAATTCAAGGAAGCGGACCAAGTATTAAAAAGACCAAGGACCCCAGCAGTTGGGAGGAAAGTGAGAATGGGGAAGGTTGGAGACTTGGTGGAGGGCTCCGTGGTGGAGACAATGGTGAACATGAACCTGGAAGGTGGGCTACTCGAGAGTTCACTTTGAGGAGAAATTAATTCCTGCACACGTACAATGTTCCGTCAGCCAATTCCATAGCCAATACGAGGTGAATTTACTCGAAGAAAGAGCCAACTTGAACTACTGAACTCTGAAGGACTTGGAAAAAGTATGCTTGGCAATTTCTGCATCAGTATTCTCCTCCCAGGGCCAGCCTGGCCTGATAGAGTTGGGGATAGGATGCGGCCGCCCTGGAAGGAATTGCCTCTTTTTCACACAGTGTGTGGCTTTGAAATGTAACGTGACAAGGTCGCCTGTCACAGGCCTGAGAAGTTCCTCAGCTGTCGCTCCCAGCTCTGCTCCTGCTGCAAAGGGGCCACATTAGAATCCAAGCCCAGAGCGAATGAATCTGGACTTCACTGAGATGGCAGGTGCTTTTTATAGCTTTCATTGGGTTTTGAGTGGTGCAGGGAGCTGACAAAACACCTCTCAAGGCAACGGCTTCACTGGACACCGTGTTTTGAAAAGGATTCAATTACATTTAAATGATGGCATTTGAGTATTTTTCACATTCTGTACCCTCTGTCTTCCTTTTTATTTTCTATAGGAAAAGTGTACCTGTGAATTAAAATTGCCTGGGAAAGTCTAGGCATAAATATTAAAATGTTTGACTGCTGGTTAAAGGGAATTCAGGTCCGTATTTTCTCTTTGTTGCAGAAACTTGCTTTTTAGTTTTTCCAGGCTTCAGAAAATGTCCTTCTTGGTGCTTCCCCCTCTTTCTTTAGCTATCCCTGTGACCCTCCATTCTGCCCCCACCTCCGAGCTTGGTGGTCTTGTGAACAAGACCATCACATGCAAATCAAGGGGTCGAACTCCAGTGCCCATAGGGCCCAGCAGGTAAATAAATGAGTGACATAGGCTGGGGGGCCTGGAGTAAGCTGGAGGGGTCCTGCCTGTCCGGAAGGACAGAGACCCCTGTGCTGCTGATGGTGGCCACAGGAATGCAGTCCCCAGGTGGCCAGGTCTCCAGTGGGTTTTAGAATGCAGGCAGCTAAGAAGTAATACCACTCTTTAGACTGAATACAAACCACTAGATTCAGCTCTGAGACTACTTGTTTGCAGCCTCTGCCATTGATGTGTTGGGCTCATGATGAACTGGGGTTGCCTGCCTGTGTTCTCTCGGCTCGCAGACTTGTTGGGCCAGAAACTGTGTTCTGGGAAGAGTTTCAGTTAGAAAGGGTGACCTCATCATGTAGAGGGAAGAGAGGCACAGCAGCTGTCCTTCTGTTCATGCTCTGCCACTTCTGGGGCTGAGTGACCTTGAGCAAGTCACACCCCACTGGCCTCCATGCCTCTGTTCTTTCAAATAAGAAAAATTACATCAGAATTACCTACTGGCTACTGAGGTTTTTTGTGAGACAAAAAGGACAACATCAGTAACACGATCTGAAGAGTAGAAATGCCCAGTTGCTTTTCTTACTTTGTGTGGACAACCTGTGATACGAAGGGATTGTGAGTGTGAAAAGGATAGTCCTTTTCAGGCCTGTGCAGGTTCCAGCCTGTTCTTCGTCCTGACTTAAACCCAAGGGACATGAACCTGGAACTTTCTGTCCACATCTATCAGTGCGGTTTTGGCACGAAGCTGGCATGGCCTGGACCATGGGGAGGAAGGGTAGGGGTGGGGCAGACAGGAGTCAGAGCCTGGGAACAGCAGATCCTTCTCACCCCACTGTTATGGTTCAGTGCATTCTTGAAAAATTGTGGGTTCACTAATCTGTTTAAATAGGATATTTAAAAACAGAAACCTTACCCAGAATGATGTTTCCCAAACTAGTGTTCTAAGGTACACTATTCTTCCTAGGATATTGAAAGGAATGAGAAAAGGATTCCATATTCAGGTAAATTGGAATACTGCATTAAAGTTGAATGAATACTTTTCTTTGTTACAACACTCCTTGGAGTTTTTTTTTTAATTTTTAAAAATTGGAATATAATTGCTGTACGATGTTGTGTTGGTTTCTGCTATACAACAACATGAATCAGCTCTATGTATACACACACCCCCTCCTTCATGAGCCTCCTTCCCACCACAGCCCCATCCAACCCGTCTAGGTCATCACAGAGCACGGAGCTGAGCTCCCTGTGTGGTACGGCAGCTTCCTGCTAGCTGACTGTTTCACGCGTGGTAGTATTTCCTGCGGATGTTGTTATGTGAGATTGTTGTCACATGTCATGAGGTGAGGGTACACTGACAGTTAACGGAGCAAACGGGATCTTCTCAAGGCTCGGTTTGGGTAATGCACACCTAGGTTGGCTACCCAAGTGCCAGGTACAGGGGACAAAGTGGTTAGTAAGAGCAGACCTAGGCTCGACCCTGTGCTCGTGATGTTGACAGTCTAGTGGGGAAACCAGCATTAACCAAGTAAGCACATGCTGGATGTAAAATGACAACAGGAGAAAGTGCGCGCAGGAGAGGAGTGTGGTACCACACAGGGATTTGCCCCTCTGTGTGAGGAAGAAATGAAGGATGCAGAGGCATTAACCAAGCCAAGAGGCCCTGAGCCAGAGGTGGGGAGAAACCAGTGTGGCCAGAGCTCTGCGGGGGAGGACTTGTGGGGGTCTGATGGAGAAGACAGGGGAGCCACTAAAATTTCCCTTCCCCATGACTTGGTGCAGTTATCACCTGGGTGGGACTAGGGGGGCCAGGTGGGAGGGCAGTGTCTGCAGAAGGCAAGCTCCCGTTCCTGGCCCGGGTGCAGGAGGTCTCCGTGGACTGGGCACACAGAATAACAAGAACATGCTGGCTGCCTGGGTGCAGTCCTGCATTTCCTGCTGCCGTGTCTGAAGCCTTGGCTTGTGGGTGCCGTCAGCTCTCCATGCAGATGGAAGGACATGGCTGCCTGCCGAGAAACTCGTGCTGGGGCCTCCAGCTGCTGACTCACTTCACAATTAAGATTCTTCTTGCTCCTGTTTGCTCTGGAATAAAGAATTTGTTGATTATGTCTCCCTGGGGACTAATATTCTCCTGAATTTCATGTTGCGTGGAGTGGAAAGCAGGACAGCATCAGTTAGCAAATAGCAATGCCCTCTGTGTGATCAAAATGTACTCAGTAAATATTTACTGAGTGACGTTTGAGACACTGGAGGTAGAGGGGGTGAACAAGACAGCTGGGACCCCTTCTCCTTCTCAGTTCTCCTTTGGTGGGAGAGAGGAGGGATTGGGGTGGGACAGACAAAGCTGGAGAGACTGAGGGCTACGAGAGGGTCGGGGGTCAGCGCTGGCTACGGTGAGACCCAGAGGAGGATGTGTTGAGAGGGTGAGGTCAGGGAAAAGAGAGCAGGAGAGGAGACACAGACCTAGAGGAAGAAGACTGCGGCTCAGTCACTTTCCTGGAGCAGTACTGGCCAGGACACTGAGACTCCCACTTCTACTGGCTCTCTGGAAGATGCTTCCTCGGACTTTGGCAGGGATCCTGAGCAGTTTTGGTCACAGTCATCTAATGCAATTGTATTTTCTTCCTCTGAGCACATCAGGTCCCAGACTTACCAAACCTGTCTGTGTTCCTCAACTACTGCCTGTATGAGGGGATGGCCACACTTGCGATGTTACAGGAAGTAGTCACTACAAACTCCTGGAGCATGTGTCCCTCTGAGAAGCCTTTGTATGGATGCCCTGAGCCCGGCACCAAAGAGCTGATAGAACTGCAGTCACAGGGACAGCTTTTTTCATTTGACGAGAGGGATGGGGGTGGTGGGAATATATCAGCTGCAGTGACCTTTCACGGTAGGCAGAGACGTGCCAGTGCTGAAACAATTATCTCAAGTGCCCTTGCGTACCAGCTTCCTGTTGATAACATGTGGTGCTAATTACCTTGAAGAATTCAGGGCAGATGTTGGTGCTTGGAACGAATAGGCCAGCAGAAGGGCTGAGCCTGGCTCAGGACCAGGGGTTCAAGGTGGGGCAGCTCCATTGTCTCCCATTCCCCTCTCACGACTGCCGCTGTGGTTCCTCTCCTCCTCCAGACACCGTGCTTTATTGAGCAGTCTCTTAACATTTTCAGTGAAGTAAAAATGTGACTGGCTGACCAGTCACCCCCTCTCTGTTTATAGCCTTCTAGACCTGCAGGGGAGGAATAGGATGATCAGTTAATCAAAATATCCTGTGTGGAAAAGGTCAACATGGTGGGGCTCCTACCATATATTTTTCTAAGAGAGATATTAACGTTCTGCCTTGTCCTTCCTTTCAGTATTGTCCATGTGGTCAGGAGATTGCAGCAATGCTGTGGATCCTTGATGACCATGATTTTAATGAAAGAGAGTGATGGTGCCAAGTCTGATGATATGTTTCCTTTATCCCATTGGGCCACTGTTACTGGGAAGGTAGGCAATGACCCTGCTGGGAGCTCCCAGGCTCTGCTCTCTAAGCACTCTTCATTTACACAACTCACTACACATGTAAGTGCTTGTGACAATAGTAATTAACCTTCATCTGGGGCTGCTCCGTGTCAGGCTCTGTGCCAAGCATGTCACATGCATCATCTCATTTAATCCCCATAGCGACTCAATGAGGGTTATTATGCCCCTTTAGCAGCTCCTTTAACGGTGGGGCTTCCCAGGTGAGGCCAGTGGTAAAGAATCTGCCTGCCAATGCAGAAGATGCAGGTTCAAACTCTGGGTTGGGAAGATCCCCCTGGAAGGAAATGGCAACCCAGTCCAGCATTCTTGCCCGGAAAATCCAGTGGACAGAAGAACCTGGCAGGCTACAGTCCATGGGGGTCACGAAGAGTCAGACATGACTGAGCACTCATGTAAGGAAAGGAAAGGAAGAACAGACAGGGAACTGAAGGCCGGAAAGGTTAAGCCATATCCCCACATAACCCAGTTGGTTGGCGGGATGCCAGGACTTAAATGCAGGGAGTTTAACTCCAGAGGACTTTTTAGTCCCCTCCCCCACCAGGTCCATGAAGAAGGGGACAGTACCTGTTTTGTTCATCTCTACACCTTAGTTCCTGACAGAAGCCAAGCATACAAGGGAGGCTCAGTAGTATTTGTTAAGTGAATCAATGATCCTAACCACACCTCCTCAGCCTTGTGTGGGTGTGAGAGTGGGGAAGACAGGTGGGATGGAGAGGATTAGGGCTCAGTGGGTTTACTGGTCCAGAGGGCTGGAGTGCATAGGGGCTGGCCAGAATAGTGGGGGTGGGGGTTGGTATTCTGGCAGAATCAAGAGCAAACTGTTTCGGTTAGTCAAGGGAAGCTCACTTTTGCAGAATGGGGAAGTTGTTCTCGTTGTTGGTAGTGAACACTACAGGCCATTTGGTATCCTTTCTTATTTTCCAAGATCTTTAGCTTTGAGAATTCTGCTCCATATAGCTAGCTAACCCCCAAATGGAAGAAAACTCCAGACACAGTCATTGACCTTTCACATATCCTTAGAGAAGTGTTCACTCCAAGTGAGTGGGGTGTGTTCGCTGCATGTATGTCTATGTGTGAAAGTATCTCTGTTACTGAACTTAGCACATTGAATTTTCTGCTGTGAGTGCCTCTCATTTTTATTAGAGAAAGAGGTTTCCCTTTGAAAAGATTAAATTGTATAAACAAAATGGAAAAGCATGAAGGATAAAGTAAAAATCACTTGAAAACATACCACTCAGAGCTAACTGGTAGATAATTTGGTGAACATCCTTCCAACATTGGTGTGTATATAAAATATAATTTTACAGAGAGCAAAATACCATAACTACTGTTTTGCAACCTGCTTTCCCCCCTCCATTTAATACACTGAAGAGATTTTTGCCTGTCAATAAATATGGGGCTGCATCATTCTTTTTAATGGGTATATAGGACTCTATTGTATGGCCGTTTCTTGATTAATTTAACCTGTCCCTTATAATGTCCATTTATCCACACTCGGACAACACTATAATTATCCATTTAATCATCTGTCTCTCCCTGTAGGCTGTGAGCTCATTGAAAGCAGGGACATTTCTGAATCCACAAGCATCCAGTAGGTGTCTAATAAATTTTGAATGGATGGAGGAGAGAGTGAGAAGGAGAGGAAGAGGTTTTGTTTTGTCATGGCTGTGGTTTGTTTCTGGCTAAACCTGTGTTCTGAATGTCAGCCTATTAACCTGGGGCTGGCGAGGGCATTTTAGCGATTATAAAGCTGGACATTCACTGTTCTTTTGGTGTCATGAGTTTAAATCTTGGTGCCACCAGGAAGTATTTCTGACACCAGTCAGATTAAATTTTGATCTTGAAGGAAAGTGGTTGGTTTCTTAACCTTGCGGGTTACTTTCCCTGCAGTGACAGCCTCTACTCTGTTCATCTCTTCCAAAGCCACACTGGCTGCCCGGGGAAATGCCTCACACACATTTAGGGAAATTGGAATATGCTTTTCTAGGGGAACTGGGGTGTAATGACTCACCCACCTTCTTGTCTTCCCTTAGAGTCATGCGCTGGATGCCTTAGTCCCATTCTAAGATAGAATGTGCTAAAAGATAAGGATAAAAAATAAAAATAACCGCCACCATTCAAGACCATTAACTTAAAATTCTGGATGCCTGCTTCTAGGGAGAGTGAAAGACACTGTTAAGCTGGGATTCTTCACCTGGTGTTACACCAATAGGGGCATATGGGTTCCTTCACTCTATTTGCTCATCCCATGAAATAGGATGCAGGAATTTGCATTGCATACATAATACATACCATAATAAGTATATTACATATAATGCACATATATTTCTTATAGTTTTTAAGCACATATATTTTTCTGGATGAGAGGTCCATAGCTTTTGTTAGACTCTCACAGAATTTTGAGACCTCAAATAGGTTTAGAGGAAAAATAATAGGTTTGGAGGAAAAATAATTTAAATACATGATCTCATTTTTCCCACCTGTAAGATGGAGCAATAGCTTCTACCTCACAGAGTTTTGTGAAGATTGGTAAAATAAAGTATTCAAAGGGTCTGGCTCAGGTGCATGGTAGATGGCCGCTGTTACTGGTGCTCATGGGGTAATAGGATATGACTTTGCTTATGGGTGATTGTCTACCCCAGCATCACAGTGGGCAAGTGGAATGGGCTGTGACCAGAGACGTGCTTTGGCGGCTTTGCTCTCACTGAGCTCTGGGCCAGCTATGGGCCAGAGAGAGAGAGAGAAAGGCTGGAAGCCGGTGAGGGGCTGTCTCATTGTCCAGGTATGAGGTTTGTAGAACTGGGGCTGGAGGAAGAGAGAAGTGAGCAGGAAAGACTGGTTAGGACTTGGTGACCAGGAGTGGAGTTGAGAGCGGGGAGACAAGAGATCTCTGAGGGTCTGGTTACCTCTGGGGAGAATGAGAATTTTGCTAACAGACACAGACAGGGGATAGTGGTAGGGAGGAGGCTCTGTTTGCAAGAAGGGTTCAGTCTGCCCATATTGAACCTGAGGAGAGTTAGGCCATATGAGTGGCAAGTATCCAGCAGGAAACACAGGTCTTGGACCTGCTTAGTTCTTTATTTGCGGGAGTTACAGTTTATGTGACTTTTTGGATTTTGCCTAAAAGGAAGGAGCTGACTTCTGGTGGCCAGAGCACCTGGCGCAGAGTAAGGAGAGCACAAGGGTGGTGGAAAGGATGCTCTGTGGCCCGGTCTTAACCCAGAGCTTAAATCTGATGACGAGAGGGCTTAGGGATGGAAGCGGAAGTTACCGTTTGCACAAAGGACCCCAGGAGTCATGACAATGCTGGAGGATGCTCTGGTGCCCACAGGACAGAGTGACACGGGATCAGGGAGGGGGCGTTCTCCCTGGTAGTTGTGGAAAGCGGGTGTCTCTGTGGGCTCCGGGGGGTGTCTGGAGAGAGCACTTATGACATGAATATTGTCAGGCATCAGTGCGTTCTCATGGGTGCTGTCAGAAGCAAGAGGGGTGAGGCTCTCTTCTGTTGTAGCTCATGGTGAGGACATTGATAAGGCAGAGGGGGTTTGTGGCGGGCCCTGTACGGTGGCTGCGAGGTGATAGGTGGGCCTATCACCATAAGCCTGTAAGGGACACTTCTTGGGGACTTCTAGAGGTGGAGGATCTCCAAGGACTGAGGACTTTTGTAAGTTGGTGGGGCAAGAGTAGGGAGAGTTTTTAAGATCAGTGTGCCTTCAACTCTATCCATGGGCTGTAGAGGCTAGGGGATTTTTGGATAGTGAAAGTAGCTCTCTGAATGTTGAATTCAAGGAAACTCAATTCAAGTGTTTGGGGACTCAACTGATAACTTTCTTCCTTTTTCTTAGTATCAGTGAGTCCTTTGGGAAAGGCTTTCTCTATAAGTGGGAATCTGCACTTCACAGCTGTGTTATGGCAGGAAAAGCTCGTTGCTAGGGAACCTCCCAGTTTTTATGGCTTGCCAGTGCAGATCGATCTCTCGTGGCTTCATCCCCTCACAGTCTTCCTCAGGTGTGTATGTATGTTCCCCTGGAATGTGATCCTATGGATTGACATGTCTGGAAGTCCTCTACTGAGAAGCGTCCATTCACTTCCCAGACAATCTCATGAAATTTGAGCTCCAAAAGGCTTACTTGTTGGAGGTGTCCAGTCAGCTCTGAAATCCACTGATTTTGTTTACACTGTGGGCAACTCCCAACATATCAGGGGCTGGACATATACCTGGGGGGGTCTTGTGAGGTTACTAGATCAGACTGTAGAACTGTTACTGTTTTAAAGTTCTTGATACCTGCTTTCACTAACAATACCAATTGTTGGTGATGGAGGAATGGGAACTCTCATACATTGCTTATGAGAATGTGAAACTGTACAACTTCTTCAGAAAAGAGGTTGTCAGTTCCTTGAAAAGTTAAATATGCACCCACCATATGACTCAGTCATTCTACTCCTACGTTTTTACTCAAGATAAAAAGAAATATATGTCCATACAAAGGCCTGTACAGGAGCATCAATAGCAGCTTTATTTATAATAGCCCAAATTTGGAAATATCCCCAGTTCCTTCAACTGAAAAATAGATAAACATTGTGAAATATCCATACAACGGAATACTATTTAGCAATAAAAAGAAATAAACTATTTCTATCTGAAACAACATGGATAAATCTATTTTTAAAAAATTTAAGTATAGTTGATTTACAATGTTTTAGGTGTACAACAAAGTGATTCAGTTATATGTGTGTATGTATATATATATATATACACATACACTTTTATATTTGTATATAAATGTATACATTTACATATGTATATATGTGTTCTTTTTCAGCTTCTTTCCCATACAGGTTATTACAAGATATTGAATACAGTTTTCTATACTATATAGTAGGTCCTTGTTGTTTATCTATTTTATATATAGTAATATGTAACCTTTAATCCCAAATTCCCAATTTATCTCTCTCCTGCTATCCTTTTTGGTAACCATAAGTTCATTCTCTATGTCTATGAGTCTCTTTCATGTATATTATTTTTTTAGATGCCACATACAAGTGATATCATATGATATTTATCTTTCTCTGACTTACTTCACTTAGTTTGATAATCTAGGTCCATTCATGTTGCTGCAGATGGCATTATTTCATTCTTTTTGTGGCTGAGTAATATTCCATTGTATACAAATATCACATGTTCCTTATCTAGTCATCTGTCGATGGGCATTTAGATTGCTTCCATGTCTTAGCTATTGTAAACAGTGCTGCCATGAACACTGGGGTTCATATATCTTTTTGAATTAGAGTTTTCATCTTTTCTGGATAGGTGTGTGCCCAAGAATGGGATTGCAGGATTGTATAGTAACTCTATTTTTAGTTTATTAAGGAAGCTCCATGCTATTCTCCACAGTGGCTGCACCAGTTTACATTCTCAGCAACAGTGTAGGAGGGTTCCCTTTTCTCATGGATGAATTTTTAAAATTACTATGCTGAGTCAAAGAAGCTAACCAAATAAGAGCACATTCTCTATGATTCTATTTACATAAAATTCTAAAAAGTAAAAACTAATCTAGCACAGACAGAAAGAGTTTTAGTAGTTGACTGGGAATGAGGGGGTGGGAAGAATGGCTAAGGACTGTTTACAAAGGGACACAAGGAACTTTCTGGTGGATGATGCATATGTCTACATCATGATTGTTATGATGATTTCATAGGTATGACAGATTTTATCAATAATACCCTTCAAATATGTATCATTGGTTGTATGTTGATTATACTTTGATGAAGCTATTTTTCAAAGAAGTTCTTGTTACATGTGGCCAAATTTCTTTCTAGAATACAGTTTATATTCAATCTAGAAGTATGTAAATGTCTTTCTCATTAGGTTCTTGACATTACTAGGTATTACAATTTTTAAACATCTCTGACCAGTTGGATGGGGAGAAATGATATATAATTGTTTAATTTTGTACCTGTTTGACTTCTGCTGAGTTTGAATTTTTTTTTTTTTTACTGTTTTTATGTGCTTTTACATTTTAATTTCAAGTTCTAATTTAATTTAATTCTAACTTCAAGTTCTTCCAAAAACAAGGCCCCAGGAAACCCCAGGTTCAACATGCTCCTGGGCTTCGTCCACTGCTGTCTTGTATTCATAGGTAAGTGTCCATTCACCAACAGTAAAGCCCAGGATAGACGTGATAAAAGAGGACTTCTCCTTCATGGCATCAGTCCTTTGCTGGTTTCAGAGGTGGACGGTGGTCATCTCAGAAATGAGTTTGAATTTTATGACGTGTTTATCGGTCATTTGTACTTCTATGCATTTTATTCATGTCCTTTATAACTTGGGGGCTCTCTGCTGTCTTATACATTAAGATGTATGTCTATGTGTGTGTGATGTATACACACACCCACACCTTTATGTATTAAGGTTATTAAACCTTTTGCTTATGTTTATTTTCCGTTTGTGATTTTAATTTTTATAGAGAATTTTTGACTCACATGGACTTTAAAAGTTCTATAGTTGAATCAATTGAGTGTTATGAATGTTCTTTATATTTTTCCACATTACTGATTTGTAACTTTTGTCTCTGGAAAAAAAGGGTAATCAAACTTCCTGAGATTTCTTACTAAGTAAGAGTCACTGAGGCTATAGTGTGGGCCTGTGATTTTTTTTTTTCTACATAGTAATGCATGTGAGTTTGGTAACAGCTGTTCCAGCCCTGTTGAGGTCACTGCTTTCCAAGTTGATTGCGTTTATGGACTCTTTTTAAGGTAAAAACATTGTGGACCCCCACATGAGAGTGATTATATGTTTAGGTCTGTGGATGCAGAATGGCCAAAGCCTACACTATTCAGTTACTTTTAAATATGAATCTGCATTGTATTAATCACCCCAGCCCTGACACACACACATCTGAGAAACAGCACACCCAAGAAGCATGTATTCTGTCTACAGACAAAGTTTGGTGTGCATGTAGATGCTGGCTGCCTCTGTAATAATTCTAAGGCCTCAGATTTGGGAAGTTCTGTGGGGAATCACATTTTGGTAAGTGATTTGCCTATGCTAAAGCCTACTTCTTCCTCTAAACTGTGTTTAGCTGGCAATTGTGAGGACATGGGCTTGAGACTCCTGGGAAGCCTGGATTTGGGATGAGTGGCAGTATTAGTAGGCTTCTAAAACATTTTGTTTTCAACCCACCTTTTTCAACTTTGAAGGACTATCTTATGTAGATGTCCTGGGAGCAGGTGAGAAAGACGTTAATGATACTCTTCTCAGCCATTTTCTTTCCAAACAAAATGCCTTTACCAAGGATAATGGGATTGTGGTTTTTCCTGGTCCCTTTGTCATTTTCTCTGAGGGAATTCCGAGCACTCTTGATGCAAAGCGATAACACATGCCAAGCACCTAGCACAGGGCCTGGCCCACAGTTCACACTGGAGGAATCTTAGCTCTCTGCCTGCTCTGTTTGACAGCACATTTCAATCTCATTTGCAAATGTAGCATTGATCCCACTACAAATATGTTTTGGCTTAGCGATGAGTCCACTCAAAAGAAGGGAGAGAATTGTTTAAATTATTGAAACACCTTAATCCATAAGCTCACATAAATACTGTTTTGAACTAACAGATTTATGCACTTCGCCTTCTGTATTCCATCTTACAGGTGGTTAATGTCTCTTGCTGTCACCTACTTTAAAAACTCAGGCTTTTAAAATTTTCTTTTGTGTTAAACTTGCAATGGAACATTGGATTCCTTGGTTCATTTGGAAAAAAAGAGGCCTTTATCAAAATGTTAAGCTTGGTTAATTTGCATAAAATATTTCCTCTGCAATTTACTCTCTATTACTTTTGAAAAGCAAATTGCCTCAGCTGCAGTGTGGGGTGGTTGTAATGGCAGGCAAGCTATTAGAGCTCATGGCTGTAAGGAGTGAACATGTCTCAGGTTTGGAGCTCAAGGAAATAAATTGGAATCTGGCCTCGTCTCACTCCCTTGGGTCATCTAAGCTCATCGGGAGAAGAAAAGGAACCCAGGGTTGCCATGTAAAGGTTCAGAGCAGGTAGAAGTGTGTGGTTGGGAGCTGGGTGTGGCTGTGCTGGGCATGAAGGAGGGAGGAAGGAAAACGTGGTGTCTCCAGGAACAGGCTCAGTGAGGTCCACACAGCCTGGTTCTTCCACCTAAAACACAACTCCCATCCCATCATTCCTTTGCCTTTGCTTCCTTCCCACCAGCCCAGAATCAACTCTACATTCGGACAGGGAACCAGAGTAACTTGCGGATGTCACTGCTGGAGGAAATAAACATGCTTCAGTGCACCATGCAGGTTTTGGGAAGCCAGAGGCTGAGAGATTGTCCCAGGGACAGGGACCAGGATGGTCCTACTTTGCTCAGAAACGCTGACTTTCAGCCTGAGCCTCAACTCTTTCTGTACAGGGCAGTGGAATGGAGCCTTTTTGCACTTAGTAACAACCTCCCATTAAGGCAAAGCTGCTCCGCCTGAAAAGCACTGATGTTCATAAACAGCAGATGGGCAGGTCAGGCTGCAATTACGCAGCTGCAGGCTCCTCACACCCGCCTTCCCTAGAAAGGGAAAGACTCACAGAAAAGGGGGAGGGCTTCCTTGTTGGGGAGGGGTCTTCCCTTTGCACACAAGGAACTCCTTCCCTGACTCACCCTAGGCTTTTCTCTGAAAGCTCCGAAAGAGCTAATGTTAGTAGGAGCGAATGAATGTATGTGGTGAAAGGTGAGTTTCGTGTGCAAGGAGATGGGGTTATATTTAGACCCACGTAATTAAAGATCCATTTATGTCTGAGCATCCTTAAACAGATGAATATAAAACTCATGAATACCAAATTCTATTTGGGTAACTGGCTGGAAGCACACACACTCACACATACATGCTCCTAGTCTGACTGTCTATTCAAGTGGAAGAAAAAGCCACCATCAGTCTTGACTCAGGTCTGATAAACTTCCAGCCTTACTCCTTAGGGCCACAATAAAGAACTTTGTATTTCTGGCTCTTTCTGCTCTCTCTGGTTTTTAAAGTCTGATTCCTTGTTGTAGCATTAAACCCTAGATGATTCTAGATAGATACTGACAAAGGAGAGACAAACATTTCTTCTGAGTTGCTTTTTTCTTGGGACCCAAGTAGATGTGATGTTTAAACTTTTAAAAATAGAAGTCAGTGATTTGTACTTGTCATATAATAAAATATATAACTGAACTTTGAGCACGTGCTAGGAAAGATTGAGGGCAGGAGGAGAAGCGGGCAGCAGAGGATGAGATGGTTGGATGGCATCACCGACTCAATGGACATGAGTTTGAGCAAATTCCAGGAGATAGGAAGGGTAGGGAAGCTTGGCGTGCTGCAGTCCTTGGGGTCACATAGAGTTGAATAAGACTTAGCGACTGAACAACAAATTATATTTGTGCCTGGTTCCAGCACAGGGCTGTTGAAACTCTTGGCATTTCTTGAATAATAGGAAATGAGCCTCTTTCAACCACACCTGAATTTATGCTAGTAAGGTGATTGTTGATGGGCTTCAGGATGGGCCTCTTAGCCAGAGGAACTAGCCATTAGAGGATTAGAACTTTCAGGTCACCACCTGACCAGGGAGAGCAGCTGGAGGTTGAGTTCAATAACTAATGGCCAATGATTTGCTCAATTATGCCTCCTTAATAAGGGGCTTCCCAGGTGGCTCAGTGGTAAAGATCTGCCTGCCAATACAGGAAATGTAGGAGATACGGGTTTGATCTCTCAGTCAGGAAGACCCCCTGGAGAAGAGAGTGGCAACCCACTCCAGTATTCTTGCCTGGAGAATTCCGTGGACAGAGGAGCCTGGTGGGCTGTAGTCCATGGAGTCACAAAGAGTCGAACACAACTAAGCGACTGAGCATGCACACATGCCTCCTTAATAAACTTTCATAAAAACTGCTGAACATGATGTTCAGAGAGCTTCTGGGTTGGTGAATGCACTGAGGCACTGGGAGGTGGTATGCCCGGAGAGGGCATGGAAGCTCTGAGCCCCTTCCCCCATCCTTGCCCTATGTACCTCTTCCATTTGGCTGTTCCTGGATTGAATCCTTTATAATAAACCCACTAACAGTAAGTAAACTGCTTTCCTGAGTTCTGTGAGTTGTTCTGGTGAATTATTGAGCATGAGGAGAGGGTCGTGGGAACCCTCAGTTTATAGCTTTCTGGTCAGAAGCACGACGGTCTGGAACTTGCACCTGGCACTTGAAGTGGGGGCAGTCCTGTGGGACTAAGCCTGTTAACCTGTGGATATGATGCCAACCCCAGGTGGTTAGTGTCAGGATTGAGGTGAACTGTAGGGCACCCAGTTGGTGTCTGGAGAATTGGTGGGTGTGAAGGAAGAACCGCCACAGTTGGTGTCAGAAGTGCTATGAGTAAAAATAGCACCTAATGAAAAACAATTAGCTTTTCACCTAAAACTGCTTCACAATGAAGGAAAAAACCCATTTACCTCATCTCTCAAAAACTCAGCCAGCCTAAGAAACTGGAAAAAAGTTTCCATTTTCAATCACTTCACGGTAGTGAGAGAAAAAAACACTGATAGCTGACTTTCTCCATCCAATATCGCATCAGAGAAAATCATGTAAAATTACTGCAGTCATGTTGTTTCCCTAAAAAGTAGGCACAGGCACATTTTTGGATTTTAAATGTGCTGGAGTTTGACTGCTGTCTCTCAGCAGGGGCTCTTCCTCCTCTTTCCTCCCTCCCCACCACCAAGGGCCACTGACGTGGGGACAAGTTCCATACAATTCTATCCTATTCTGTCTAGGGCTTATAGTTCCTGTGATGAAGGATCTGAAGGAGAGAGAAGGCAGTCAGGGGAATCACGACTCTGGATGTCATTCTGAACCACAGAAGGGGCTTCATGTGAGAGTAGAAATGCTGGAGACTATGGGGGCAAATGGCCAAATCCTCCCAGAGACTTCTTATCCAGGACTTGGGTGAGGACAGAGAAGGTCTACTCATCAATTTGTAGATGACAGAGATGGCAGGGTGACTAATATACTGAGTGACAGATGTAGGAGTCAGCTCTTGACTGGATGGAGCCAGAGCCTGAAATCTCATGAGATAAATCTAAGGGGGGCAAAGATCAGGCCTAAAACACCAAGGGCACAAACATGACATGGGTAGGGACTTGGCCTGTGTGAATGTAATTTGGGGTTTTAGTTTATGGTGAGGGCCTTCTGAGTCAACAGTAGGATGGGGGATGCAGGGTAGCAAGTGCTCTGTGGCAGTGTTATTAGAGTCATGATGGCTAGCGTGAAGGCACTGAGGAGCCCTCTCTAGTATGGCCTGGTCATGCGGAGGCATCCTGCTCAGGGTAGGACCCTCCATGAGAACTTCACAGACAGATGATGGGGGGTGTTAGAGGAGGATTCCAATAGAGGAACTGGAGACCATACCAGCGAGAAAGGAAGAAGTTGGACTTTTTGATTCAGAGAATAGAGAAGTTGTTGAATTTATCTTACAGTATCTGCAGGACTGACCTGTGAAAGACAGACGTGACTTGTTTTGGGTGGCCTAATGCAGGGGTTGGCAAACTAAGGTCTGCTGGCTGCCTTTGTAAAAAAGCTTTATCAGAAACAGCCACACCCATGCCTTTATACATTGTCTATGGCTGCTTTTGCACTCCAATAGCAGAGTTGAATTGTTACCAAAGAGAATGTATGGTCCACAAAGCCTATTTACTATTTGGATCTTTCCAAAAAAACCCATGCGCTGACCTCTGGTCTACTGTATGGGAAGATGATCTAGTTTGGAGGATTTGACCATGAACACTTTAAGAAGGCCCATTTTATACAATAAAAGGAAGAAAAGCTAAATTTAAGGTATTAATTGAATGTAAGAGTTGAGTTACCTTCTTGGTATGATTGATATAAAGGTGATTTAAGAAGTGGTGGGTGTTTGGACTCCCTTTTCCATTTTGGAAGTACCTGATTTATTGCCTTGTGGCATTTCTTAAATTACTTCTGGGTATATTTTCCGACTCATTTCAAATATGTCTCACCTCCGCCCTTCCCTGCACACTCCTCTCTCCTTGTGCACACAGCCCACATCTCACTCTGCTCTGTAGCTCCTGCTTGAGCTCACTAAGCTCACCTGCCTACTAAGTCTGCCTTAGACTCACTCCATGTGTGTTTATAATGGAACTTGCAAGAGGGATTCCTTGTAGGAGAGTTTAACATACAAGGATATACAAAGGCAGGTATTTCAAGAGTATTATTATAACAAGAATCTAAGGAGGTGGCATGGATTAAAAATAGTAAAGACCTTAGAACCAGACAGCCTTGGGTTTGAATATCAGCTATATTATGATATTGTTTTTCTTTCTTCCTTCCTTCCTTCTTTCCTTTTTTCTCTTCCTTCCTTTTCCTTTCTTTTCTTTTTTTCTCTTCCTCCCTCCCTCCCTTCCTTCTTCTATTTTTTCCTTTCCTTTTCTCTCTTTTTTCATCTTTATTCAGAAGCTTCTGTGGCCAAGCACTATTTCAGGCAATTATATCAGTGAACAAAAACATAAAAATTGCTGCCACCTGGGAGCTTATAGTCTTTTGGAGAAGACAGATAATAAATAGTGAACATGATAAATATAGAAATTATATGTTAGGAGGTTACAAGTGTTATAGAAAAAGAAATAGCAGAGCAGGGTAAGGAGCTGGGGCTTGCAATCTTAAAAACAATGGTCAGAGTAGGCCTTACTGAGAAAGCAAAATTGAATGAAAGTCTAGAAGGAGGTGAAGGAAGTACTGTGGAGATCTCTCAGAGGGCCTTGTTATGGAAGTGCCCCTGGTGGATTCAAGGTAGATTGAGGAGGACCACGTGCCTGGATTGGAGGGGCATGAGGGAGAGCAGAGGGGAGGAAATCAGAGAAGTCATGAGGTGTGATAAGCGGGGAGCAGAACCTCCGAGGATCCAGCTGATCATGAAGGACATGGGAGACACCTTAGGAACGTCCCTCATGAACACAAGAGTGATCAGCTCTGATTTATGATTTAAATGGATCCTCTGGCTGCTGGTTGAGATTAGACTGTAGGGGATATATTAGGTTCCTGTGGCTGCTACAACAAATTACCACACACTTGGTACCATACAACAACAGGAGCATGTTCTCTCACAGTTCTGCAGGCCAGAGGTCAGAAATCAAGGTGTTGGCAGGGTGCATTTCCCTAGGATTCCAGGGGAATCTATGGTCCAGTAAGGTGCATCAGCTTCAAGGGAAAGCAGTGTGTGGAACACATTTGGGAGAGGAGAAGTGACCCTAAGTCCTTAGTACCAGTCTTTTCACAGCAAGGAGTCCTTGTGCTGGTTTTTCTCTTCTTCTAGCCCCCTTTCTTCACCTTCTTACACAAATATTAATACAACTAATAAAATTAAGGTTCTGTGGACCCCTCAGGTGAGTGGATTAAGTTTCTTAATAGATAAAATGTGATTTCTCTAAGTGTTAAAGTTTGTATTTTAGAAGGTAAGTTTACCTTTTCCTCTCATAGTTCAGAGATGTGTGTGCCAGAATAATCCATAAATCCTTGTGCTGGTGGTGAAAGGACTTGTTTTAGATGCTGTCTTCTCAGAGGCTGGCTTACAGCCTAAGGACAGAAGTACCAAAGTGATTAATTTTAACCTGTGATTTAAGAAATCCACTTTCAAATATTTGATATTTTGGAATTGTTAATAGGCATGTCTTGGTTTATATAGGAGACCCATTTCAGAAGATTTCTCCTGAACTATAACTTTTATAAATTAAGTTGTATTTCCCCATTAACCTTGGTAGTCATTAAAGAGACACTTTGCCTCCGTTTCTGAGTAAGGCAAGAGCAGAACTCATCCTAGCTTATCTGCTAAATCAATAAAAAATAAGAAAAATTAAAGTTTTATTTTTATGTATTCTTTCTCTGGTACTCTTCATTGATTTATGTAGATAAAAGGTTTTGGCCTTCCATTTTTCTTCTCTTTCAAGAATTTCTTTTTAACATTTTCTGCAAGGCAGGTCTAGCAGAATAAATTCTCTTAATTTTTATTTATCTGAGAAAGTCTTTTTCCTTTACTTTTGAATGATAATTTTGTAGGATACAGAATTCTAGGTTGGTGTTTTTTTCACTCTCAAGATTAAATATTTCACTCCATTCTCTTCTTGTGTGAATGGTTTTCGAGAAGTCAAATTTAATTTTCCTCTTTGTTCCACTATAGTAAGTAAGTGTTAGTCGCTCAGTCATGCCCGACTCTTTGCAGCACTATGGACCGCAGCCCTCCAGGCTCCTCTGTCCATGAGATTTTCCAGGCAAGGATACTGGAGTGGGTTGCCATTTCCTTCTGCAGGGGATCTTCCCAACCCAGGGATCAAAGCCGGGTCTCCTGCACTGCAGGCAGATTTTTTACCAACTGAGCTACTAGGGAAGCCCCTGTTCCACTATAGGTAAGATGATTTTTCCTCTGGATTCTTTCAAGATTTTTCCTTTATCTTTGACTTTTTTGTTTGTTTGTTTGAATATGATATACTTAGGTGTATTTTTTTTTTTCATTTATTTTGCTTGGTTGTCTCTGAGTTTCCTAGATTTGTGGTTTGGCATAGGACATTAATTTGAGGCAATGTGAAAGTTGGATCATAAAGAAGCTTGAGAGTTGAAGAATTGATGCTTTCCAATTGGGGTGTTGGAGAAGACTCTTGAGAGTCATGTGGACAGTGAGGATATCAAACCAGTCAATCCTGAAAGAAATCAACCCTGAACATTTGTTGGAAGAACTGATGCTGAAGCTGAAGCTCCAATACTTTGGCAACCTGATGCAAAGAACTGAATCATTAGAAAAGACCTTGATGCTGGGAAAGATTGAAGGTGAAAGGGGAAGGGGGCAGCAGAGGATGAAATGGTTAGATAACATCACTGACTCCATGGACATGAATTTGAACAAACTCCAGGAGACAGTGGAGGACAGAGGAGCCTGGTGTGGTACAGTCTCAAACACTCTTTGAGGTCACAAAGAGTCGGAAATGACTTAGTGACTGAACAACAACAACTAATCAGTATTGCTTCGCATATTGCTTCTGTTCCTTTTCCTTTTGATATTACCCATTACGTGCATTTGTCCTTTTGTAGTTGTCCTACAGTTCTTGGATATTCTGTTCCTTTTTAAATTTTTTTCAGTCTTTCTTCTGGCTTTTTCAGTTTGGGACATTGCTATTGACATATTCTCAAACTCAAAGAGTCTTCCCTAAGCTTTATCTACTACTAGCCCATGAAAGGAATTCTTTATTTTTGTTACAGTGTTTTTGAACTCTAATATTTCTTTATGATTCGATCTTAGAATTTCCACTTTTCTCTTTATATTATCTATCTGTTTCTGCATGTTGTTCACTTTTTCCAGTAGAGTGGAAAAAGCCTTAGCATATACATCATAGTCTAAAAAAATTCTTAGAACTTCCCTGGTGATACAATGGTTAAGATTCCATGCTGCTATTGCAGGGGGCATAGGTTTGATCCCTGGTTAAGGAACTAAGATCCCACATGCTGCATGGGCCAAAAGAAAGAAAAATTCATGGCCTGATAATTTCACCATTCCAAAGCCATATCTGGCTTGTTCAGTCTCTTCAAACTGTGTGTTATTTGCATTTTAGTATCCCTTGCAATTTTTTTTCCTGATAGCCAGACATGATGTATTGGGTAAAAGGAACTGTGATAAATAGGCCTTTAGTGATGTGGTGGTGAAGTGTAGGGGAAGAGAAGTGTTCTATGGTCCTATGATTAGGTCCCGGTCTCAGTGAATCTGTGTCCTGGAACCGTGAACATCACAGTGTTTCTTAGAATTGTTCCCCCTTCATGTGGGACAGGATGGTTAGAGGGGGCTCAGTTGTATATTTTCCTTCTTCCATGGGGAAGGCTGGAGCAGGTTAGAGTCAAGTGTTTGCTTCGCCCAGATTATCTGATCTCTGATATACCCCAGTAGTTTAGGCTCTGGTAAAATAGTTTCTCTTGTGGGTAGGCCTTGTGAGAAAGAACAGAGTGCTCTGATATATTTCAAAATGGCTATTTCCCTCTATGTCTGCTTGAAGAATGAAGGCATTTCTCTTCTGTCCTCACTGTGAGCTTACCTGGAGGTAAAACTCACAAGTATGAGGATCTTCCTTTGCCTGGGCCCTGCCAGAGTTTTTAACTCTCAGATTTGTTCATGATGAACCTTCAGTAATTCATTACTTATAGTTCAGGTTATCCTATTCCAGTACTGGCTCCTGCAGAGGTTTGTGCTTGTGTGTTTCTATCCCAGCAAACTATCATTTTCGGAATCTATTTGTTCCCCCAGTCTGGGAGGCAGTGGTTTGACCTATGACCTCACATCTCTGATGGATCCAAAAAGAGTTGTTGATTTTTCAGCTTGTTCAGCCTTGTGGTTGTTAGGACAGGAGTGAAGATTCCATACTCTTTACATGCCAGACCAGAAACTGAAAGTCAGAGGAAGGCCCTGCAATGTTAAAATGAGTACAGTTCTGGGCAAACCAGGCTGGTTGGTCACCCTACTCCAGAGTGATGAGACCTGAGATCTTTTCTTGGCTCTGCAGAGTCCCCTTAGGCATGACTTTCAGTGTCTTGAAGCCTCTGTTTCCTTTTGTGTGAAAGGAGAGAGGGTTGACTTTGGCCTTGTATCCAGTCTATAGGATCTGATTTTCTTTATGTTGGGTATTTTTAAGGCAAGTCATTTCTGGACCTAAACTACTGGACTCTCCTTGCTAGGTGATCAATCGTAAATTCTCTTGTTGAATATCTTTTTCTTTTTTTGACTTGGAATAATTTTAGTTTGGAAGGCACAGTGACCCTTTGCTCTCAGAGAAAGAGCTTTCCTGCTGCTTTAAACCATTGGGATGTTTGTCACAGAGCAGGGTTTTTTCCCCTTTGACACTTTCTATTTGAAAACAGAACAATCCCTGTTATGAATGGACTTAGGATCTTCCGTCCCTTTTGGTTGAATTTGACTTACAGGAGTCAAAGTAGAAGTAGGAGTGAGGTGGGGGCATGATGTGAAGGTCTGGCCCAGCCTGTGAGCTGAAGGCACAAGTCTTGGAGGATGGCCTCTGGTTTATTTCTTTCCAAATAACCTCTCCGTCTCTGCTTCTCCAATTATTCCATGGCCCTCGATTCGTCCAGCAACATAATCAGAAACATTAAGTACATCATTATCTTTCCAAGTCCACAGCAGAGAAAGAGCTAAGACAATTTTTATGGAATTGTAATGTGCCCACTTGAACACAAACCCTAATTTCCTGAAGTCTAGCTCTAGTTTGAAGAATTGCCTGATTTATTTTAAAATTGAATTTTGCTGTCAGGGAAGCTGCCAATACTCACTGCCAGCGTTGTTATTTTTCTTTACGTATTTTAGTCTTAGCTCTTGAGTATAAAAAGCTCTCTCCCTCCTTCTTTTCCAAGAGTTGAGTTTCAACTGCGTGACCAGATTGTACAATTTTGCATGGGTTTAAGGCTTCACAAGGAAGTGGAAGATGCTACTGGGTCATTGTCTCTTCTTGCAAATGACAGATTTTCAAGTGGCAAAGGGACAGGGGGAGATAAAACAACTCTAAAAAGTAGAACAGACCTGAAGAGGTGTCCTGCTCCAGCTCTCTGTCCAATGGCAGGACTGTCTCCAGGCCATTCCAGGTAGAGAAGGGGGTTTCACAATGTCCTTTGACAATCATTTCATCCTCCAAGGTCTTTAATTTCAAGGCAATTCAGTCATCAATATGATGTCCTCCTATAGAGGACAACACTGTCTAACAGGTATGGTTTCAAGTACTTGTGATATAGACATGTGCAGGTTTTCAATAAGAAACTCATGGATTTGTGATAACAAGCAAATGAAGCTGGGACATGTTGGTAGGGAGGCCTGGGGTTGGTACAACTTTGGAGGGAATAGGCAAGTGAAGGTTGGGTCACGTAAGTGGTGATATTTAAGATGAGACCTGGATGACTGTCATTTAGCTTCTATACTAGAGACAGGCTGGAAACCAGCTAAGCTTTCTAAATTGGGTTACCACATTGCAGGGTAGTCAGTAATCTATTACCACACCTAGATAAGTGTACGTGTCTCATCCTAAAAGAAACTCTGTGAGGTAACCATTATTCACATTTTACACGTAAGAACACAGATTCGAGCACCCCCAGTGACCTTGTACCTGAGGGCTCTTAAGTTCCTAAATTCTTTTGATTTCAAACATTGCGATTCCTTTCCCTTGGCTCATTCCTTTCCTTTGCCCAGAGTCGCACAGATCATTAAAGGAACAGGTCCTTTCACACGTGTTGCTGTTTGACCTTAGGTCAGGCACCTTTGGGACCAGTTTGCCCATCTGTCGGTGGACACGGTGTCCTTAAGAGACCTCACAGACTTCAGGTATTTTGAGTCTGAAGTCCAGTCTTACACTGTGCCCCTTTTGTGTGCTGTGCTAAGCTGCTTTCAGTCATGTCCTACTCTTTGGGGCTGTATGCCTAGCCTGCCAAGATCCTCATTCTATGGGATTCTCCAGGCGAGAACACTGGAGCGGGTTACCAGGCCCTCCTCCAAGGAATCTTCCTGGCCCAGGGATCAAATCTGTATCTCCTGTGACTCCTGCATTGCAGATGGACTCTTTACCACTGAGCCCCCCTTTTAGGCCCACCTGACTTCCCTGGTGGCTCAGAGGTTAAAGCGTCTGCCTCCAATGCAGGAGACCCAGGTTCAATCCCTGGGTTTGATCCCTGGGTCGGGAAGATCCCCTGGGGAAATGGCAACCCACTCCAGTATTCTTGCCTGGAGAATCCCATGGTCGGAGGAGCCTGGTAGGCTATAGTCCACGGGGTCACAAAGAGTCGGACACGACTGAGCGACTTCACTTCACTTAATCAAATCGCATCACTCCTTGCTCATAATCCTCTAAAGTTGGTTTCATAAAATTCAAAGGCCTTACAATGGTCCTTACAGAGGCCTTCAGAATCTTGTTCCTCCTTTTTCAAAAAATTATTTGATTGAAGTACAGTTGATTTACAATGTTGTGTTAATTTCTGCTGTACAGTAAAGGGATTCAGCTATACGTGTATTGTGTGTGTGTGCATGCCAAGTCGTTTCAGTTGTGTCAACTCTTTGTACCCCTGTGGAGTGTAGCCTACCAGGCTCCTCTGTCCATTGGATTCTCCAGGTAAGAATACTGGAGTGGGTTGTATAAATATATATATAATATATGTTATTTGTATATCCTATTTATTTATATGTAAATATATATATTATACATTCTTTTTCATATTCCTTTCCATTATGGTTTACCACAGAATATTGAATATAGTTCCCTATGCTACATATTAGGACCTTGTTGCTTATCCATTCTTTATATAATAGTTTGCATCTGCTAATCCTAAACTTCCAGTGCAACCCTCCCCTCTGGCAACCACATGTCTGTTCTCTATGTCTGTGAGTCTGTTTCTGTTTTGCAGATAAGTTCATTTGTGTCAAAGTTTAGATTCTCCATATGTGGTATCATACGGTATTTGTCTTTCTCTGTCTGATTTCACTTAGTATGATAATCCCTAGGTCCATCCATATTGCTGTAAATTTGTCCCTCCTGCTGAACTCACCTTCTATCATCCTCTTCCTCTCCTAGCCACACTGGCATTCTTGCTGTTCTTTGGACTCACAGGTTAATCCTTCTTCATGACCTTCACGCTAATGCTTCTTTCCCTTGGAGGACCTCCCCTCTTCCCCCACCTACCCTGACTCCAGCTGCATGGCTTGGTCTCTCCTTTCATTTCTCTAGTCCAGTGTCACCTTCTCAAAATGGCCTTTCTAGATGATCCTATTCAAGTATCTATACCAGTCCCCTCCCCACCACTCCCCCTCCTCCTACCTTGCTCTGTACTTTCTCCATAGTCCATATCTCCATTCTCACATTTGTGTGTCTTCTACCTCTCCCAGCATGTCAGCTCCATGAAATATGCAACCTTCTCTGCTTTGTTAATTCTGTGTCCCAGAACACTAAAAAGTGCTGAGCATATATGGGCATTCCTATCCATTGTTCTTGAATACATGTTCATGTTTGTGTTTTCATATTGTAGTGATAAACACTTAAAAGAGAAGGCTCTGGAGTGAAACTTCCCTAGTTTCTAAAATGAGTTCCAGTTGAATTATTTTGGGTATTTTACTTAACACGAGCCTCAGTTTCCCCATCTGAAATATGGGTAAGAATAGTACCCACTTCATAGAATTACAGTTGAGGATTCAGTGAGCTAATCCAGGTAATGTACTAGTCACTATGCCTGCACATAGTATGTGATCAAAAAAAGTTATTTTATGTAATTGATGTTATTCTTTTGGTTCCTGTTTTTCTTTTTCTTTTGGCTTGATCTTGTTTCATGTACACAACAGGTAATATCATTTTTTAAGGCTACAGGATCTCTGTGCTAGTGATTTGTGCCACTTGGCTTAGCCACTTCCCCAGTGGATAGTTCCAGATTTTTTTCCCTTCATTACAGTGTTGTGATTTGCCCTTGGTACACATTGGAAATATGTACTTTTTACTCATCATTGTTAGTGTTAACTGCTGAGGGATAAGCGCGGAGGTGGTTATCTGGTCCTTTCTCTGTTTGGTGGACCCAGCTCTCCCAGTTTCCTTTCAAAGACACCAGCTCGACACATGTGCTCCTGCTCACGTCTTTTCATATGTTAGATGGAACGTGGATATAGAGCAAGACACAGGAAAAGGAGGGGTCGGTGGGTAGACAGTGCAGAACTTTCCTCACTGTGGGATCTCGGTCAAATTACTTAACCTCTTTAAACTTGAATTTTCTTGTTTAACAAAAGAGACTAAAGCAATCTACCTCAAAGGGATGCTGCGAGGGTTGGAGATACAGTTAGAGGGGTGTCTCCTGTAGTGCCTGGCATGTAGTAAGTATGCAGAAAGTGTTTGCTACCATTGTAGCTGTTCTTTGCTTGCAGGCAGACGGTCTCTGCTCTGTAGGAATTTGGCTATTATGGGGAGGTGGGTAGAGTGTTAAAGTTGCATAAGAACATTAGGAAGTGATAGTTTGTCTATTTCTTGGTACACTTGAGGAGTGGTTTCCTCTGCCACTTTTCTTTGTGGAAGATGAGCTGACTCAATGAAAACCATGGTGGTGGCTTTCTGTCTAACGTAACCCTTCCTTTCATGGCCTAAACTTTAGGTGTCTGGAGCCTGTGCCTTCAGGTGTCTTGTCCAAGACTCCTGAGCTGGTAAGTGGCTGCCATGAAAATACTGGCCATGGCAACTTCTGGTTGCTGCTTCTGTTAGAATAAACTTCCAAGTTTAACCTCAGAATGATTATGCAGTCTTACTCTTTTCACCATCTCTCTCTCTGTCCCTCCTTTTTTTTTTTTTTGCTGTTTCTTTCAGAGTTTAGAGAAAATTCAGAGCCTGAGTTACAGAGGTTTCACTTGTGTGACACTTGGGGAAGGGAGCAGGCCAGACGCTTGATTGCTCTGGGGAAAGGTGAGCTTCGTGAGTGTTGTTGAGGTGTGAGGTGAGAGGGAAGACCAAATAAGTGAGAGAGGATAATTAAAAGAATCAGGAAGATAGAATTATTTACAATGGTGTAACAGAGTGGTCTATCAGAGATAAATCTGGGTGCTGAGATTTCGAATAAATGATATATATATATATATATTTTTTTTTTTTGGCCAGAAAACCTTTTAAAAATTATTTACTCTGTTAGTAAGTATTAGAAACCCAACTAGAACTGGGTTAAAAAAAGAGAGGAAGAAAGAGATACAAGAAGCACGTTGACAAGTGGTTGGTCACCATTTCTCTTAGCTCTCCATCCCCTGCATTGACCTCATTCAGCATCTCTTCCAAGATGCCAGTAAGATGGGCACCCCTGATTCTGGGTTTACCTCCTATCACCTTAGTATCATCCTATAAAGGGGAAGCCCCTATCCTTCCTAATAGTTCCAACAAAAGCCCTAGAAAGGAGCCTCATTGACCAGCTGGGTCCTGTACCCATGTCTGGAACTAGGGTGTGACACCTGCCCTCCTGAATCATATGGGCTATGAGAAGGGAGGAGGTGGTTTCTTAAAGTAGAATCAGGGTATATTTAGCAGAATGAAGAGTAAAAAATACCAGGTAGGCAAGAGCCACAGGCCTTTGCTCCACTGATGATGTGCTGACGTTTACTCAACAGAACATTTTCTTCTGTGCAACTGAAAGGGTGCCCCATGAATGACTTGTGTCGATGACAGCACCCAACCTTCCTAGGAATATAATGATAATGTTTCACCTTTTGTAATTTTCCTACAACTTTTGTACATAGCACAAATGGGGGAATTGTACATGACTATTGAATTTGAGTTCAATAAAGGGTTTGTACCATCTGAATTATACCTCGACACACAAGATAGGATACATTAACTTAATTACTGTTGGATTCAATAACATAGGCCACTGCTCTGGGAATTTATCTTGTGCTGTACCCAGAGAGAGAAACTGGGCATCATTTCTAAAGACAGTCAATTTCCAATTATCCATGCTAATGGAAGAACACAGCATGCAGAGACTCTAAGTACAGTTTCTGTTTGGTTCAGGGAGCAAACATAATTTTTAATTTTTCTACCTGAGTTATTTGTTTTGCTTGGGCTTAGGTAACACTAAAAAGAATTTTCATTGCCTGGGCCTACACTTTCTTTTCCTTTTGCTTGGCTTATAAAATGTGAAGTATATTTTATGGATGTTTATTTTTTAACTTTTCCATTTTGAATTAATTTGAGACAGAATGGATTGTTGCCCTTCCATCCTTTACCCACTTCGGGCATCCGTGCGTGCTCAGTCACTAAGTCACGTCCAACTCTTATCCAACCCCATGGACTGTAGCCTGCCAGGTTCCTCTGTCCATGGAATTCTCCAGGCAGGAATACTGGAGCGGGTTGCCATTTCTTCCTCCAGGGGATCTTCCAGACCCAGGGACTGCACGCGCTAACCCACGTCTCCTGCATTGCAGGCAGATTCTTTATTGTGTAGTTATTTAACTAGTCCTATTTCTAGATGTTAAGATTGTTTCCAAGTTTTCACTATTATAAACAATGCCGAGAAGAGTAGCATTGTTGATAAATCATTGTAAACATCCTTAACTATCTTATTAGGTTAAATTGTTACGGGTCAAATTGTGAAGTCAAAGGTCACAAACATTTTATGGCTCTTAATATAAACATCATGAACTTGGCCTCCAGGAGGACTGTGCCAGTTAATGAGCCCACAGTGTAGGAGGGTGATTTTTCCTCATATCTGCCAACTAGAGAATAATGAACTTTAAAAGTGTGCAAATTTGATAGGTGACATTATTCTAATGTACTTTTTTTGGTTATGAGGCAGTTGACTGGTATATAGTTTGACATTTGTATTTTGGTGAATTGCCTGCTCAAGGCCTTTGCCTGTTTTCCTATTGATGGATATTCTTTCCCTCATCGATCTGTTGGACTCTTTTAACTGAGTAAAAGTATATGGAAGTTTCAGTTGTTAATGTCAAGGACACCTCACACCTCCTCAGAGTACAGTGCTGGAGCAGAGGTGCTGGGTTCCCTCCCCTCACTTTAGAGGAGAAACAGGGTCCTAGGGACAGACAGGAAAATAGCACATGAATTGGGCTTCCAACCCAATGTCCTCTACCATCTTCATTAGAAGTGAGGGCGGAGAAGAATTGACAGAACAGCAGCCACTATTGGCCAGTCCCCACTGATAAGGAGGAGAAAGGCGCTACTTCTTCTTATGCTTACTCATTTAATAGTAATTGAGAACTTAGAATATGTTGGATGTGGTGCAAGCATGGTATATATGCGGTATTATCTTCTCAAAATCATGATGCATGTATGCTATCATTACCTCCATCCTACACATAAGGAAACTGGAGCTCCAAAAGAGTGAAAAAGTTATGCGAACTGCACAGGCATTAAAGTTGAGCTCCAAATCCCAGTCTCTCTCACTCCAGAGTATATGTTCTTCACAAAGGTTATAGTGTTTCTGTTACACTTCCATAATGAGATATCTTTGGAAGAAGAAAAAGAACATTATGCACAGGTTGCCCCTAACACAGTCACTGCCAGTCCCCGGTGTATTTTCTTTCACTCTGCCCTCCTTCCTGCTGAAATCGTTCTGTACATCCAATTCTGTCACTTGACTTTTTCCACTCTATGTTTCTCCCTATTGCTTCATGGATTTTATAGCCATCATTTTAATGATGTGCATAATATTCCTTTGTTGGGCAGATGCTAAATTCTTGAATTTAGTGTTCTCCCACTGCAGATCTTGAGAGAACTTCTGGGGACCCCCGCTGTCTTCTCTGCAGTTCTCTCTGACTTGATAGCTCCCTTTTCACTTCATGCCTTGAATGAAATGATACAAATTTAACTTGCAAATTGCCTCAGGATGTCTTTCATAGTTGTAGGCATCTGTGAATTATATACGAATATGTATGTAACCAGGCAGATTCTTGCTAACACTTTGACTTTAACAAATATCTAGTGGAGAGAAGTGTGTAAGTGATTAAAATTTCTTCTCTAAGTTTCTCAGTTTTTAAAGGGGTGAATGACCTGCTTATGTGAGCCTCATATGTGAAACTTTAATAAGACATTGCTGGGTGAGCTGTAAAACATCTTATAGGAATGGCAATGACACGCTGTACCATATTTATAGTGCTTCTCATGAGCAGACACTAGGCACTGAGAGTTTTACCTACCTCTTAATCCTCCCCACAGCCCTGTAAAGAAGGCACGACATTATTATCCCCGTTTTACAGGCAAGCAAATGGGTCTAGAGGGGTTAATTGACTAGTCTGAGAGTCTATAGCTGGTAAGAGGCTGAGCTGATGTTTGAGCCAAGGTCCCCAGAGCTTCTGTACTCTTGGCATTAGCACAGCGATAATTTGAGTCTTCTTATCTAGCTGTCCAGGCCTCTGAGATGTCTTGCCTTTAAATGATGCCTCCTTAGATTTGTTCATTCTTGGGGGTTTAAGCTGGTTCAATTTAGTGTATAGGACCTGATGACCCATCTATATTCCACTTCAGAATCTGTGATAGGAAATATTTACAGGAGGCTTGGTTATGGTTCAAGTTAGTTTGCTGGGTGGTTTTGGAACTCCTTTTGTGTTAGATCATGCTGCATTCAATAAGACTGTTAATGCTCGGGCTTCTCTTGGGATTGGGTGAACCAGCCGGGTTCACTCTGTTGTGTTCCCAAGCCTCACCTGGCTCTGTGTGCCGGCTCCCGCTCCAGTTTTGCTCTCTGGTTTCTATCTGAGTTGGAGAGCTTCCTCCACAAGGAATGCCATTTTGCTGCCAGTCTTGGGATCCTTGTTGGGTCCTCTTCTGGGAACCTTGCTCTCTGGAGGCACAGTTAAAGCTCTCTGTGGAGCAGGCATTCTCTGGCCTCCACCTCCCAAACGTGTGAACCCACATCATCCTAAATGGAAGCCCTTCCAAAGGCAGAGATGTGGCGCTGACCCTGAGAGGAAGGAGGCCCCAGCCAGCCAGTTCTGAATCTTTGCAGTATAGTGTGGAGGCTCACGCTAACACAGGGATGCAATGTTCCTCTTGAAAAGAACAGAAAAATGAGAACAAGAAAAAGAAAAGGAGCTTGGATGGCTTTTCTGGGAGAGGAGAAGACAATTATCTTCAAGTCTCTGAGGGCTTGTTATTCAGTCAACAGAGGGCAGGTATCTTCACACTTTCCATCACAGAACATCACGCACGTGGAAAGAGTGAGGCAGCCCCACACTGAGGTGTGAACGTGGACTCAGGAGCCAGAATGCCTGGGTTCAGATCCCTTATCACCTTGAGCAAGTCATTTAACCTTTCCTGACCTCAGAGCCCTTAAACACAAAGTGGGAGAACTGAGGCATTTGGTTCACAGGGTGGGGTGAGGAACTTATAACAAACAAGCACTTACATGGCATTTATTATGTGGAAGGAACTTTCTAAACACATCACAAATATAAACACATTTAATCCTCTTGATAGCGCTATGAGATAAGCATGACCTTGTCTTCTTGACTTCTGAGATGAGTGCTGTGTTAACTTCTCTGAAATGGGATGCAGCTGACAGCTGATAGTCTCACAAACTAAGAATTGGGAGAACATTCCAGGCAGAAGGATGTCTTAACTTTGGGGAGCCTGCAGGAGCACAGAGGAATCAAACAAAGACAAATGCTTTCCAGTCGGGCCAAGCATGCTCGCCTCTAGTGCTGCCCAGAACGGCTGAGGCCTTCTCTGCTAGAGAGAGCTCCGTGAGGGCTGGGCTGCATCAGTCCCACCTCCGTGTTGTCTTCCCAGCATCATCCAGCCTGGCACAAAGGGCCTGCTCCATAGCTGATTGCTGAATGGGTCAATGAAGACTCTGAGGTTGCCTTCCCCAGAGCAACCCACGTGGCTTCCCACCCCCAGGGTCTTTCACAGATACACTGGTCCCCAGGGGTCTCTCTCCCGTGATCCCTGGCCACCTCATTAGACTCTACTGGAGGACCACAGAGGTGGGTCAAGACACCACCTCCTCTCATTTACCAGGTGTCTTGTAAGCAGCCATCACTGTTAGAGGTAGCGAGCATCCCAGTGTTCCTGGGGGAGGACCAAACGTGTGGCCCTTGGCAGCCAAATACTCTTTTACACTTAATGTGACCCTGCATCATATTAAGTTTTTTGCTACTATATTCAATGAGTCACAGTTGCCAGTGCCTTTTGAAGGATATATGATCACAATCGTAATTAATTAGTATGATTTTCCATTTGAATCTTGCTGACTAGACCATACATTCATGGGAACAGACACTAAACTTCATGATGACAATGTACATTGTGTATAAACAAGTTGGTAACAGCCCATTTGCATCAAAAGGTGCCCTTCCACTAGTGTGAAATTTATCATGGGAGGTGAGGGAAATGGGGCAGTGAAGGAGATATCAGCTGTGGGGTTGAGGGCCGTGGGAGGCCTTTGCCATCAGGGAGTGGCCAGTTTGAGTCTTGGCTCTTCCATTTACTCACCGCGGGATCCAGAATGAGTGATAGCACAGCGCTGGGACTCAGTGTCTCCAGCTGTGAAATGGGGCTTATCTCAGTGCCAACTTCCTAGGGGGTTGCAGTGAGGATGACATTATAGGACACACAGGACCACAGTATCTGATCTGATACAACGTAAGTGCCCTGTACACATCAGCAAATGTCACTGGTATTGTCACCCTGGTGATTCTTTGACCCTCCTCTACTCTGTCCCTGGGTAATTACTTGGCCTTTAGGTTTTTCTGCCAGTTATTTTCATTTGTTTGTGAGGCATTCATTTGCTTAAAATCAATTCCTCCCAAGCTAGGCTGCCCATATGCCATGGCTCTGCATAGGGGGAGGAGAAGAAAGCAAGAAGGTACATGTTGGGGGTGAGGATGGCAGTGGGGGATGTGGGGAGATGGAGTGAGCCTGGTTCTGCTGAATACATATAATCAATAGGTGAAATCGACGTGTTTGTGAAAGCTACAGGCCCTGCTGGGTGAGCTGTTTTCAGGGATGCCAGAAAGCGCATCCTCTTCATGGGGCCAGGATGGGTTCCAACTTCATCCTCAAACCTGTGAATGGAGAGGTCAAGTCTTACTCCACTGTTACCACCTTCCATCTGTGGAGTGTTGGGGGTTAAGATGTCAACGTAAACCTGGGAGCTCCTTTGCCTCTAAGGAACTAAATGCATTGAGCTGTGAGCATCCATTGATTTGCTCAATATTTATTGTGTACCTACCGTGTACCAGAGGCTTTTTTAAGCACTACAGGTTCATCAGCAAATAAGACAAGACATGCACAACTGGACCCTGTCCCGTGCCTTGAGTGCGTGGCGGGAGCTGGACATTACACAGCTGGGATGAGTGCCACAGGGTCATTGTGGTCAGCGGCGGCTTTCCTGAGCACTTGGAGGGAAGCTGTGAACGGAAGGGTGCATGGGAGGGTGAGGAGAAGGCAGGGAAGAAGGAGAGCATGCAGGCTGTAGTGAGCCCCCCACAGAAAGGCCCTGAGGTGGAGGGGGTAGGAGGCAGGTGATCAGAAGGGGGGGACATGTGGGACCAAGGAAAGTGGCAGCCCCCAGGCTTAGCGGGTGCATAGGTCGTCATAGTGGGGTGCCTAATCGTCACCCTGAGAGCACAGGAAGGTCAGTGAAGAGACAGAAGTGACCACATTTATGCTGAGATGGGATCATTCTGGCATTTATCTGGAGAATGAACTACACATGGCTGACTGAGAGGCCGAGACCTTTGTAAGGGGCCCTGTGGAGTTGGGGGTGAGAGGTGGCGGGAAAGTACAGCAGTGGAGGAGGGTGGGTGGAGCTGGAAATAACTGCAACGGGAGACCTGACAGTTGACTGATTCTTTTTTTTTTTTTTTTGAACCATTTCTCCTCGTTTTTATTTTTTGACTGATTCATTAAAAGTGGTGGCTGTGAAGGACGTCAGAATGACACTAGCATTTGTTGACCACCACTAGCATAGTGGTGGTTGTTTTCCCATCGGGGACATGGGAAGGCAAGCAGGTTTGGCAGGGGAACAGCTCAAGCATTCAGTTTTGGACACAATAAGTTCATTTGGCCAGTGAGACAGTTGCCAAATGGAGATGCGATGTAACAAGTAGCTGTATGAGGGTGCAGCTAAAAATAAATCTGGGCTGATGACAGTGTAAGTGTTATAGGTTCCTCTTTTATCAGATAGAGGTATCATGAAGTGGTGGGGGGGCGCTACACCTAGAACTTTCCACTATTAGATCCATCTTTCTCTCTCTCTTTGCGACCTTCAGCAATTCATCTAACCTTTCTGTGTGCCCTGTTCCCAGCATAAAATGGTGATAGTTATGTCTGCTTCAGACTACCAATAGCACATGTTTGAGGATCCATTAAACTGAAAATAAAACATGTGGTGCTCTTTGGAAATAAGAACTATGTTAAAACAAGGAGTTATTATAGTTGTGTGTAAGCCAATGACAAGCAAAAATACAGCCCCAAGGCTCAGTATTGATTTTGGTCCCGGGTGCTTCCCGCGGCCGAATAAATCTGACATCCCTCCTCGCCAAGCCGGCTGGGCTGATGGCAGGTCTCCAGCTTCTAGCTCCTTGCCCTGGCTCCAAGGTTACGTCCTTTCTCATCTCAGGCCAGCTTCAGCGCCCCCACACCTGCCTCGGCTGCTCTGACTGCCCTTCCCACCCCGGTGGGTGGTTACAGAGACAATTCCAGTTGTGAAACTGGAGCCTGGCCAAGAGCAGATGCCCTCTGATTAAACCAGGGACAGGGCCGGTTAGAAAAGCAGAGATTGAATCTGCAGAGCAAGGGGTTTAAGGGTAACCAGAGGAAATGTCTCCACACAGTTAAGTTTCAAACTTTAGGGTGAATTAAGGGTTATGGAATTTGCTTCACTCATTCATCCAATTATTGGGTAAATATTTATTGAATGCCCATCAGGCTATGAGTTAAGCCTGGAGATACAGGCATGAAAAAGACATTGTTTTTTGTTTTCCTGGAATTACTATTTGAATTGCAAGACAGAGAATCAAGGGACAAAATACTTTTAAGGGAACAACCAAATGCAAGGATGGAGAGTTTTGATGTGGCTGGATGGGGAGGGCCTATTTTAGATGGGTTATCAGGGAAGACTTCAGTGAGGTGTTACCTCTGAGCAGGCTCCCAAGAAGGAGCTGACCTTTGAGGAGCAGGGAGAGGACTGTTCAGGCAGAGGGTATGGCCAGTGCAGAGGACCAGAGGTGAAAACATGCTTCGTGTGCTTGCACAACCGTGAGCAGGAGTCTGGCTGGAATTCAGGGCATCACAGCATAGGGGAAGAGGCCAGATGGTGCTGGGCTTTATTGATCACGGGAAGGAGTTTAGATTTTCATTGCAGTGTCATGGTGAGCCATTGAGCAGTTTTAGAAGAAGGAGTAATAATCTGTTTAAAAAGATGGCACTGACCCCTTAGTGAATAGTGGGTTGGAAGGGAAAGGAAATAATCAAGGAAACTAGCCAAGATGCCCCTGTAGTCTTTCAGAAGGGAGCAATAGCCAAGAGAACCTGGTGGTCCCATGGAGGTGGAGGGATGAGGATGAACGGGAAGGGAGTTTGAAAGTGGTGGGGACCGGCTTGCTGACAGATGGGCAGTGAGGGACCAGGGAGATGGAGGGACTGAAGGTGCCTCGTGGGTTTCTGGCTTTAGTAGCCTTGTGGGTGGGGAGACATTTACTATTATGGGGAGGACTCAGCACAGGTTTGTGAAGGAAAATCTAGACTTCTGATTTGACATCATAGTTTGACTTACCCCTGGGGCATCTGGAGGACTTGTCGATTGTAAAGCTGGATGTATTACAGCTGGAAGTTATCAGACAGTTAACTGGAAATGCAACAGGAGCATCTCAGCACAGGACAGGATGGGAACACCCAGGAAGGGCAGACAGCTTTGGCTTGAGCCCACAGAACCTATGGTGTATACATGTGGGTACATCCAGCCAGAAGGGAGAGTCCCATGGGACCCTAAAAGGATGCTCAGGGTCAAGTATGGGAGGACTGAGGGCTGCCCCCTTGGAGGAGATCGCTGATGTGACAAGTCACGTCAGTCAGTGAAGATGAAAGGCAGATCAGAGTGGGTGGAAAAATGAATTGGAGCTGAACTTACTTGGGTTTCCATGAGAAAGTAAGAAATGTACCCTCCATCATATGTATATTTCTTTCCTGCTCTGATACCACCAGGACAAAAATACCTAAAATATTCCTGTGACAACCACAGTCCCCAGTTTAATAGTTGTGACTCCACTCCTTTCCTCCCTTTCAGGAAAACTTCTAGGAATGTAAATCAGTCAGAGTAATGTTGGGATAAGCATCTGCTACTTTTTTTTAGGAAAAAATCACAATCCAACTTCCACACATTGAACTACATGCAACCAAATTACTTGCAGCACAATCAATAGCTGACCGCCTCACATGTGTTGGGGCTCAGTGTCGAGAGCTGGGCTCTGGGCACCGTGGTCACTGGTGAGCAAGCCAAACTGGGCCTCTGCCCTCACGGAGCTCGCTCCAGGCAGGCGGAGACACAGATGTGGAGTGAATGATGTGAAGTGATCTTGCAGCTGAGAAGCACTGTGTTCTCAGGGGAGAGTCACCAGCATCCTGGCCTCATGCAGCATCCTGGTCTTCGGTTCAGCAAGCCTGTCTGAAGTAGTCAGGGTGAATAAGCTGAGGGCTGAAATCAATGAGGCTGGCATTGGGGGCAGGTGTGGTCAGCAGTCCAAGTAGAAGTCACCACCCAGCACTAGTCCCTTGGACAGCAGCCCAAGTAGAAGTTACTACCCAGTGCTAGAGGGAGCCCACATCCACTGAGACCCATACCAAAGCCAGGAAGTCAGAAGAGGAGGGGTGGTGTGAGAGGCAGCCAGAGAGGTGCACGGGGCCAAATGTGCAGGGTTTGGAGACCCAGCCGTGAGTTTGGTCTTAATCAGGAAATCAAACATGAAGAGATGTAAGTGTGTGTTGAGGGGAGATGGGTGACTGTGTCAGACCTGTTCTAAAAGCATTCAGTTCAGTTCAGTCGCTTAGTTGTGTCCAACTCTTTGCGACTCCATGAACCACAGCATGCCAGGCCTCCCTGTCCATCACCAACTGCCAGAGTCTACCCAAACCCATGTCCATTGAGTCGGTGATGCCATCCAACCATCTCATCCTCTGTCGTCCCCTTCTCCTCCTGTCCTCAATCTCTCCCAGCATCAGGGTCTTTTCCAGTGAGTCAGCTCTTTGCATCAGGTGGCCAAAGTACTGGAGTTTCAGCTTCAACAAAAGCATTCAGCCATCTGCAGAATGGGTTGTGGTTGTACAAGAGAGAGGCAGCAGGTCAGTTTGCCCTGCCCTTTTGATCAGACTTGCCTGAGGATCTGGAATGCCAGCGGGGGCTGCATCTCCTGCCTCTATGTCTTGTCCCTGAGCCTGGCCTGGTTCTCCCTCTCCTGCTCCCTCCCCTCTAGGAAAACCGAAGAGGCTGGTGCTGGGGCCAGTTCCCAACGGGTGGCAACAGAAACAGATACGGACCTTGCTGTGTAAGAACACCAAGGGATGCCCACCAGGTCAATGCGGTGACACAAGGCAGAAATAGGTGACAAATGATGGAAGTGGGGGCCAGAAGGACTGTCTTAAGGGACTGACTGTAGTTGGCATGGTACAGGCCATGGATGTGCAGAGACGTGGGTGGGTGCATGACCTGGGGTGGGCAGTGCAGAAATTCGCTCACCTCTGGACGCTCTCCTAAGGCATGCTGATTCAGCGAGTCTGGGGCGTGAGCCAGGAGTCCCCATTTTTAAGAAGTCCTCCCTCCCCCACCATTGAGATGATTCTGACTTAAGTGGTCCAACGACCTTGCTTTTGAGAATGCCTCAACGTTGGCCCTCCTCTTGGCCTTGATCCTCATTTCCCCTAGCTGTCTCTCGCCAACCTGGGCCTGAAAGCTTATTTCCGCCTCGCGTAGAGATGTGGATAACCAGGATCCCCAGCTGCCGGACCAGGGGCGGCGGGGCGGTCGGGCGGGCCGCACAGCGGCGCGCGGCCGCCAGGGGTCGCCAGAGGCCTCGGCTCGAGCGCTCGGGCTCCTCCGCCCGCGGACGCCGCGCCCGAGTGAGCCTGCGAGCGAGCGAGCGAGCGGAGCCAGAGCGCTGCGGGCTCACAAAGCGGCAGGACGCGCGGCGGCGGGTGGCAGGAGCGCTGGGGAGCTAGCCAGCCGGTTAGCCTTCTCGGCGGCCGCGCCACAAGAGCTCGAGCAACTCGGACGCGGGGACCCGGGCCGGGCCCCAAGGTACGTTCCCCGCAGAACCCCGCGCCCCAACTTGGCGTAGTTGGGACACCTCCCCGCGGCCACCTGGGGTGGGGGCCGGCGGGGTCAGGGCCTGCCTGGGGCTGGCTCAGCGCGCGCCTCTTTCCCCGAGGCGGCGGCGGGGGGCCGAGGGGAGACACCCCCTCACCCCGTCCGCAGGTGTACCCCGCATTCAGTGGGAGCCTGGACTGCTGCTCCGAGCCCTGTTTACCCCCTCCCTACCCCCGAGCTCTGGGCGCCGTGTCTGGGAGTCAGGCTTGCGGATCCAGGGCTCTCCGTTTTCGGGGAGGGGTACTGAAGCCCCTGTCCGAGAGCGGCGGTGCGTGGGGTGCCCGGACGATAGGGGTCCTCTATAGTTTGATAGCGGCCCCTAATTTGTGACGCAGCCTCTTCATTTGAAACCGACCCAACCCCCCCTCCATTCGTGAGAGAGACCCCTGGGTCTGTAGATCCGCCGCAGGTGTGCCCAGGTTGACCCTGGCCCCGCGGGGAGGTACCCCCTGCCCCGACGGCGGGGGCGCGCGGCCCTGGGCTCGCCGCCCCGGGCCTCCCCTCACCGCCCCCGCGTGCCCCTGCCCCGCAGATGCCAGCGATCGCGGTGCTCGCGGCGGCCGCCGCGGCGTGGTGCTTCCTCCAGGTCGAGAGCCGGCACCTGGACGCGCTCGCCGGAGGCGCGGGCCACAACAACGGCAATTTCCTGGACAACGACCAGTGGCTGAGCACAGTCTCCCAGTACGAGCGGGACAAGTACTGGAACCGCTTTCGAGACGTGAGTACTCGGGGCCCTGCGGGGGGCGGGAAAGCCTCGGAGCCAGAGGTGGGTGGTGGTTGGAGGGGGGGGGGTGTTGCGCCTCCTTAGCGGGTGGGAAAGGCGCTGGTGCAGACTTCGCAGGCAGCTTGTGGGTTCGGGGTTCATGGGCTTCATCTTGCCTGAGAGGAACTTCTTTAAAGACAACTTAGAAGCCTTGATGCTCTTCGCCCCTGTTACCTGTGGTCCAGGTGTGTGTAATTGGTACAACTGGGGGAAAGTGATTGCACTAAGCGCGGTATTAACAGTGAGCAGCTGCGGAGACACAGGCTCCTTAAGCTTTCGAGTTCTCCTAATGCTGCTGGTTGACTTTATCAAGGCCCCCGGAGAACCTCCCTGGGCAGCAGTGACTTAGACCATCTCTGGCAGGGGGTGGGGTGGGGGGCGGTGTCCAGAAGAATGCCTGCTGCGGAGGTTTAGGTTTGGAGTGAGCCCAGCTCCTTGAGTAGGGAGCCAGGTGTCCAGGAGGTTCGGAGAACCATGGCTAAGGCTTTGCTACATGCTCTTGTTGGGAGGGACCATGGTGGTTTGGACCCTCGGCATCCTTAGAAGAAGGGAAAGGGAGCAGGCGCTAGTGAGTTGGTCCGCCACGCTGAAGGGGAGCCTGAATGGCAGAGGATGCTCCTCTGAGGGAGCTGTGGGAGGCGAGAAAGTTATTCCTGGGCACCCAGAAGCAATCTGCTGTCTGTTTCTGCCCCAGGCTGGCGGCTGCTCCCCAGGTACGCCCGGGAGGATGCCGGCCCAGAGGCTCCTGACGCAGTCTTTCCAGCAGATGGCATCCCCTCTGTGCTGTGGGAGGTGCTGCCAGCTCTCTCAGAGGCTGCCCCAGGTGGCTGGGACCGTGTGCTTCTAGGGCACTAGGGAAAACTCAGATGATATTTAACACCAGGAATTCCTGCCCTGGGGAGGGACCCATACCACGGAGCCCCTGGTCTTGGCACAGGACTCCTTGAGTGGGAGACATGTGAGGGTCACCCCCTACCCTGGATTCCTCTTACCCCATGCCCCGCATGCCTAGCCGTTGCAGAGGGAGGGCCTGAGAAATCCAGTTAATCCATATGTCTTCTAGTACTTTCTAAAGAGCACCTCTCCAGGGCCCATTCCAGAGGCTCTAAGGCCTTATCTCTCTCCTCTCTGTTCCTTTTCCCTTTCGTTGATGGTGGTCTTTTCCTTGAAAGAGGCTTTCAAACACTTTCAGTGAACAAGCGATATGAGGCCTTACTGCTTCCCTCCCCCCGCCCTGCCCCGACCACCACCACCTGGCACCATGAGATCTCCTGTTCCTGATCTGTTCTGTTAACCATCTTCTATCCCCTTTCTGTTCCGCCCCAAAGAGCCCTGTGCAGACTACCTTTGCCTGTGGCTGAAAAAGATGGCCAAGCTGCCTGAAACATGCCCCACAGAAGCTTCCATTCCCAGACTCACACAGGGTAGAAATTATCTTGTTTTTTCTTACCTTCTTCATTACGTTTTAGATAGACTTGAGGAAAGGGGCAGATGCTTGCCTTGGCTAGAGCTGGAGGACACAGCCCCTTCTGCACACCCCCTCTGGTTCATGTGGCAGCTGGGTTGGATGGAAAGCGACTGTTCTTGCTGGTCTTCGGTGTGGACAGGTTTCCTCGGCTTTTGTGTCTTTTCAAGGTTTTCTAGTCTTAGTGTATCATGCATATGGCACTATTCTTGTTTCTCATTCAGATTTAAATTTCGAAAGATTGGGCTTTTCTTGATTTCTCATCTTTCTTGCAAATGGTGACATTTTTAATTCTTGGATCAGTGTTTTTACAAGCCTAACTGATCATGAAGCTCTTACCTGGGGCGCTTGTTAAATTGTAGTACCAGACTCACCCCTTCCTCCTCAGAGATTCTGATTCTATAGTTCTGGGATGAGTGCTGGAAATCCATATTTTAAAAGAACATTCTAGGTAATTCCTAGGATGATTAGGAATACTTCCTGCTGAAAATATCCTAAGCTTAACAAAAAGAGAAAAGCTGTGTTCAAATGCATTGCTTTTTTTGTTTCTGGAGCAATTTTAGGTGTTCAACTCATATTTTTTAGCAGTATATATTCTTTAAAAATTATAATTTAATCCAACATACCATTAAAAACATTCAAAATGTTTCAGAATTCCAAATATCTTCTGTCATCAACTGTGGCATTAATATATGCTCCATGGAGTCTTTTGATGCTAGCTGTGGGTCAGACATAATTTAATGCCATTAATATAATTTAATTCCATTAACCTCTTTAAAGTGTTATGAAACTCAAACTAGATTCTCTTTTAGGCCGAGTCTGAGTGTCTTTAGTTGATTGTTTTACTTGGAATAACCACAAAACCTCCATCCCCTGGGACCAGGGACTAAAAGGTTGCTTCATGTAGAAGCAATTGAGTGGACAGTTGACAAAGCCTCAGCTAAGGGTATCAGGGATCAGCCAGCCTGGTGATTTTCACCAGCCATCACCGTTTCACTGGCCTCACTGGAGACTGACAACGCTTAGCTTCTCTCCTGCTGTTTCAGTTTTATGGAAACCACTGATAACTTTGAAAGACCAGGCCCTGAGACTATTGTTATGATATTGTTATGATGCTTGTCAGTTTGCGAGAAAGTCACTTTTTGCCTTTTACTTTGTGAAAGAAAAGTTTTTACCCTTCCCCTTGACTTGTTTTCTTTTTCTTTTCTTTGTTCTCTTTTTTTCACTCCAGGGAAGAGATATTAAGAAGTGGTTTTTGAACTTTTTTGAAATTGAAAACTAAGAGCCCCTTTTAGAGAGTTGATGATACCCCTTGGTGGAAGTTATTGGCTAAATTTGAAGTGGAAATGGGTGGCGGGCTGTGTGCTCCTTGTTCTCTTGCCTGTTGAATGTGCTGTGATGTTGCCAGAGATGACCAGATGGCCTCTACTTAATACTTTGAAGTGGTCCTGTTGCTCTAGATACACAAATAATGCTATCTCCTTCTTTCCAGAAGTAGAACTTTGACAGCTACTCTATGGTTTGTTGCCTGGAGCAATGGAGCCAGGAGAAATATAACAACATACAGATGTTTGCTCCTAAATGTAGTGGGAGCCTGTTAGTTTGGTCGTTCTTCTTTGATAAAGACTAGCAATTGGGATGTTTTGGCTAGACGGAGACCTGGACTTCTGCACAAATACAGTTTGAAGAAGGAGAGGATGAAGAAGGCAGATGTTTGTGTTAAGTTGTATAGTTATTTCCCACTTCTAACTGCTCCAACTGCTGTGCTTTTAGCTCCTCTGTGGTTTCAGGTTGAGGGGTGAGGATGCCACAGCCATTTTCCTGATTTTTTTCTGAATCTGATTTGGCTTTCCATACAGTTACTGTAAGGAGATTTTCCTCTGTTCATTCCTACATTCATTTGTAATCCGTCCATTCATTCCAACAAATATTTGACTGTCAAACATGTGCTAGGCAGTGGCTAGAAGAATGAGTAAGATATATAAATGTGATCTTTTCTCTCAGGTAACCGCTTGTCTACTGGATGAAATCCTTTAACTTTCGCAGTCAGTATTTCTTCCTTGTTCTGTTTTCTTTGTACAAAATATTTATTTATTTATTTGGCTGCACCAGATCTTATCAGTTGTGGCATGCAGGATCTTTGATCTTCATTGTGGCATATGGGATCTAGTTCCCTGACCAGGGATCGAACCCCAGCCCCTTGCATTGGGAGCTTGGAGTGTTAGCCACTGGACCACCAGGGAAGTCCCTGTTTTCTTTTTTTACAAGTTTTTTTTCTTGTAAAGGTAATATACACAAATTGCAATTAAAATAAAACATTGCAGAAATAGATGATACCTAACATTTATCCTGCACTTAGTGTGCTAGCCATTGTTTAAGGTAGTTTACATCTATTATCTCATGTAATATTCATAACCATCCTAGGAGAGAAGCACTATTATTCTTATTTATTGGGAGGTGAAGTCTCTTGCCCACAGAGCTGGACTGTGAAGGAACTGGACTGGACCCAGGCGGTCTGACTCTAGACTCTTTTTTTTTTTTTAACATTTTATTTCTTTTCTTTTTCTTTTTTTCTTTTTTATTTTTTTTGGGTTTTGTCATACATTGATATGAATCAGCCATAGAGTTACATGTATTCCCCATCCCAATCCCCCCTCCCACCTCCCTCTCCACCCGATTCCTCTGGGTCTTCCCAGTGCACCAGGCTGGAGCACTTGTCTCATGCATCCCACCTGGGCTGGTGATCTGTTTCACCATAGATAGTATACATGCTGTTCTTTTGAAATATCCCACCCTCACATTCTCCCACAGAGTTCAAAAGTCTGTTCTGTACTTCTGTGTCTCTTTTTCTGTTTTGCATATAGGGTTATCGTTACCATCTTTCTAAATTCCATATATATGTGTTAGTATGCTGTAATGTCTTTATCTTTCTGGCTTACTTCACTCTGATAATGGCTCCAGTTTCATCCATCTCTCATTAGAACTGATTCAAATGAATTCTTTTTAACGGCTGAGTAATATTCCATGGTGTATATGTACCACAGCTTCCTTATCCATTCATCTGCTGATGGGCATCTAGGTTGCTTCCATGTCCTGGCTATTATAAACAGTGCTGCGATGAACATTGGGGTGCGCGTGTCTCTTTCAGATCTGGTTTCCTCAGTGTGTATGCCCAGAAGTGGGATTGCTGGGTCATATGGCAGTTCTATTTCCAGTTTTTTAAGAAATCTCCACACTGTTTTCCATAGTGGCTGTACTAGTTTGCATTCCCACCAACAGTGTAAGAGGGTTCCCTTTTCTCCTGACTCTAGACTCTTATACTGCGACCCATTGAGAGAGGAGTGGACTTGGGCTGTGAGTTTCCACTGGTATTACACTGAAAGTCTTTGCTGCTTTCTGCCTAAGGGAAATCAGTGAGGAGCCTTAGGTTGAGACCAAGTGGAGTGGGAAGCCAGGTGGACACAGCTTATGGTAGAGATCATATCGGGGCTTCTCTTTTGCTAATAATGAGCTTCTGATTTGATTAAAATAATATTGTTGCTTACACCAAACATGACATTTTCTTTCTTTTGCACTCATGAAGCTAGCCCTGACATTTAACTCTGGGATAATTGCCTTTAGCAGGCCCGAAGACTCAGAAGTGTTGCCTTGGCTGGCATTTACCTTACTCCAGAGTGACCTGAGTGTGTAATTCTAATGAGACCACAAGGACCCGCCTGTGTGCTTTCTCCTTCTCATGCACACACTGTGGGAGCTGGTGGTCTCTGTAGCAGGACTGGGGTGGCACTGAGCATCTGATCTCGTTTGATCTCAACGTCTCAGCTATAATGAGTTTCAAGGGCAAGGGAGGCTTATTGATAGAATAGTGGCTGCCTCAGTCTGTGGGGTTGGTGACAAGAGAGGTGGTGTGGCTTAGTGGATCAGTCATTAATCTGTCACCACAGAAACTCGGCTTGTAATAGAGAGTAGCAGAAAATCATTTTGATTAAACAGGTTCAAGGAGAATTAAATGAGTTTGTGATCCTGACTTTCCTTAATGAACCCACTATCTTAAATCCCCTATACTAGATGACCACTGATAGAAATAATTATTTCACAGGGATCATTATAAATGAAATTGATAAGCCTATGGCCATTCTTGTATTTTCTGCCCTAACTTTCAGTTTACCCTTGTAGAGAGAACCTAGTTTTTGCCTGGCAAGGATGGTAGAGCTTGTGCCCCAGCCGACCCTCCCAGGCTGAGTTCCCTTGTGTCTCCTGGTCCTCCCAGCCCTGCCCCAGCTGTGCTCCAGTGGAATTGGATTGCTAGGTGGATGAGTACCCTCCTATATGCTGATGAGATTATTTTCAAAAGCAAGGACTGGTTTCAAATGGATCATTGGACCCATACCCTTTCACTGGAAGAGTGGGACGTAAATATTAGCTCAACTCTTTTATCGTGCTTGGGGAAACACAGTAATGTTAGAAATTAAATATTTTAAAATGTCATTTCTTACTCATTTACTCACTGTAGTGTATTTCAAATTAAACACGCTCAATATCTAAACTTGAACACCTTCAAGATGACTCATTTTACCTTTCCTCTGGGGAGGTGACTGTTTATGTTCCTTAGGAAATTCCTCAGACTCAAGCTCATAGATGGTCTCATCTCCCCGGGTAAGATAATTACAGAGGGAAGAAATTTTCTATCAGAGACTAAATAATTTGCCCAAGGTTACAGGTATTTTTTTGGTCATATTTTCTCCAGTATAAGATCAATTGTAGGATGTACCATTTTTGTGCTACTCAGAAAGAAAGCATTGTTGAGAAGGAAGAGTTTGATAGAGCCATGGATAAAGCTAGGACCCCAGAGGATCACCCCGTCGGTGTGAAGGTAAACAAGAAATAAACTCACAATGTAGAAAAGGGACCATAGCAGAGTGACTCATGTATCTCTACCTTGGCACTGGTGGATGAAGGGGAAAAATAGGATCTGGGCAACTGGCAGGCTGACTCTTTCAGATTTCTGGTCTGAGGACACACAACCATGGTGGTCTTCCCGCCCCAACCTTAGACAGTAAATTCAGTCTCAGGCTGTTTGTCTTCTCTGAGCCCCTGACTTCTCATTTGGTAAATGTGGGATGATCACAGTGTATTGGTGAGGGCTCCAAATTGCAAGTGACTGAAACCTGGTCCACACTGGCTTAAATGGAAGAGAAAATTTACTTGTGTAACTGAAGATTCTGCTGATAAATTATAGATCTAGATGAGGCTGGATCCCTGGGCTCGGGCTGCACCACCAGACTTGTATGTGTATGTAGGTCATTTTCTTACCACTTCCCCAACCTCCCACCCATCTCTGGACTCTATTTCCCACGTGTTGCTTGTATTCTCAGGTTGATTAGTTCCAGGTAGTGACTCATGGCAATTACACATTTCTAATGTACTGTAGTTTTTATGTCTCAGTATTGCCACAAAAGTCCCAGAATTGAGACTTGTCAGGTTTACCTGTGTTGTACCCCAGTTGATCACTGTGGCCACATTGGTGGCATATGTATTAACTGGCCAGGCTTGGGTACATGCCCATCCCTGGGGTGGGACCTGGGACCTGGGACCTGGGTGGTGGGGACTCCATCAGGTTACATGGTTGAAGCAGGCTTGAAGGGTAGTTTCTTAAGGGGAAATGGATGCCTTGTAGGCAAACATCACAGGGGTCCACTGTGTTGATCAGCCCCACTTGGCTGGCATGGGGAGGATTAATTGGCTAATACTAGTGAAGCTGTTAGTAAAGTGTCGGGCTTAACACTAAGTGGAGGCTATTAATTTTATTAATATTAACAACTCCTGTTATACTTAAATATGCATAATTCCTCAATTTATGGTTTATGTATTTATGTTTTAGCTTCTTCTGTAGTTTCATTCTTCCTGAAATAAGAGCCTGAGTTTTATCATGCCTTGCATGCAGTAGGTGGTCTGTTAGCATTTTATTGATTTGAACTATTACTTAAGCACACCTCTTGATGAATCTCTGTGAAAGGAAAGCCTGTAGAATTACTGGTGCATATTTTTTGGTAGGTGAAGATTCTAGGTTACACACACATTGAAAAACATCTTTTTTTTTTTTTTTTTCTTTCAGTCTAACCCTCACCTCTAAGCAGGACCTTACAACTTTTTAACCCGTTTTAGGATATCCTGATGTACAGAGCTCTTTGTCCCCAGACCTTTACCATTGAGCCCAGTGCAGAAATCTGCTTAGTGAATGTTTGAATGAATTTGAGTAAATGAAGGAATGAAGGCATGAACTCTTCTGTACCAGGATTTTGCACACTTCCACGATGAGGAAGCAGATGTTCCTTGTAGAGGGTTGGCCCCAGTAAGCCATGCTGGCCATGGACTGTGTCTCTCATTCTGTTAGTAATTGACCATGATGATGGATACCAACTGATGGGCATGCTCTGGAGAGGCAGGGGAGCTTGACCGAGAAGCTCAACACCCCCTCACAATCTGGGTGCGGTCCCTGAACCTGTGGAAATCTCTTCATGGTAAAGAGGCCCCTCTGAGCCTGCCTCACCTTCCAGTCTTGTCGTGGATGAGCTTGGATCTTGGCTACAGCATCACTGTCCTCATCTGCAAAACTAGTGATCGCACCTCCTGTGGGGTTTTGGGAGCATGGAGTGAGATTCTGGCACAAAGTAGATCCTTGGGATCTTTCAGTGTCTGATACAATTACTGGTGATTCTGATATAATTTCCGAGGGTCACTTTTAACTTGTGTCCTGGGAGCATAAGTGAGTTACTGGCACACAGCTGTAGATCTTGCTTTCTGTCTCATGTCTTAGAGAAATGTTGGGGAGATAGGTTCCATTTTCCTTGAGCCTGTCTTTACTCCTTTCCTTGCTGGCTGGGAGGCTGTCTTCAGTTCTATATGGTTTTTTAAAAGTTAAACTTTTTCTGGTTATAGGTCTTGGCATAGTCACCTCTGTTGTGTAAATAGCCCTTGCCCTGCCTCTCCCTTTAAAAAAATACTTCCTTCTCCTCTGGGGCCCATGAGTTTCTCCTTCCCTCTGTGGTCAAGAGTCCTGGGCTTTAGAACTCCTCCAGTTCTCACTGCTCTTTAGAAATCAGGGTGAGATACAATTTCTTGGATAGAGAGATTTGTGAAGTTTCTATTTAAAAAGTGAGACTGGTATTATACGGACTGTTCCTTGACTTCCTGCCCATCCCTCCCTCCCTTTTCTGAGAACCAACTGGGCACCAAGCTTGGAAGCTAAAGATGGAAACCAAGATCTCCACCCACAAATGTCAGAGTTCAGACATACCGGCAGTTGGAGTGCTGAACAGTATTTCTTCCCCTGGGTCTGGGTCCTTCCAGTGTCTTTGTGACAGATGTGAGGCTGTTGATTTATCTTGGGGCCAGAAGTAAGGTGTGTTCACAGACTAGTGATGCAAATTACTGGGGATGCTCCTGGAAGGATAGCACTGATGTCCAAATTAACTTGATTGGGTTGCTATTCTTAGGATTCTGTGCAAATATGTCCCTCAGGAGACCCTCTCCCTTGATCATGTAGGGCCAAGTTTTCTTTGGTGCAATGGGGAAGGAAGGAAGGAAAGACATGCTATACATTTTGTTGTGATACTTTGCAAACTCTTCCTGAGTGATCTGTGACATGTCACACTACAGGAGACACCGTCAACATTTCCCAGCATAATTACGTGGTGGGTGAGCAGGGATTTATGCAAAGTCCATCGGCACCTGTGATTGAAGCAGGGAAGCAGAACTTACTTCGGGTGTTCCAGGCAATCTTTGCAGAGATAAAGTGTGGAGAAAACAGGCAGAGAGCAAAAGGCTCCACTTTGCTATTGTAGCTCTACCCTTACTGTCCCACCATGTAAGTGGAATCACTCTGAGTTCTAAGAAGGGTCAGGCCAAGTTGCTGATGATGCTTCATGGCCAAGGCAAAAAAGAAAGATGCCCAGAGAAAGGTGTTAGAGCAGTCTTGATAATCTTGAAAAAAAAATCACTGGCTTGTTTAAAATGTGGATCTCAGCCAGAGCAGTCTTGAATAGGTCAAGAGTGGCACCCAGGAACCTACATTTAAAATAAACAAACCAGGTGATTCTGATGTAGGTAGTTCTCAGACTGTATTTTCAGGAAAACCATGGAAAATTATTATTTATCCCCAACAGCCAATACCACTAGCACTAATGAATAATAAAAATGAGCGTTTGAAGATGCAGAGTAAATTATTAACAGTGCTGTATTTCTCCTTGAGGCTAACAAGGCTATCGTTGACATCAGTAGAAAGAAAGGGCTTGCTTTCTGGTGTATGTTTGTGCATGGGTCTCAGCAGAAACCTTGTCATGAGGTATCCCTAGAGTGGGATGACATTTGACTTGTCACCACTCCTAGGGCATCAGGGCTGCTTATGCACATGAGCTCAGTGGAACTGATGTGGGACCTTACCCATGATAAAGTCTGAGCTGATGATCTCAGCAAATTTCCTGTCTCCAAAGGGGCCTAATCACAGCCAACTCTGGTCTGACTTTGCATCTTCTCTAGCAGGACTGATGATATTTTGTGCACAGATAAACAGGAGGACATTGACTCCATTGACTCTGACATTGGCTTTGGTTTATGGAGAAGTGGGTATTGAAGATGGTGGATGTAATAAACAATGTTTACTCTAGGCATCTGCATCTAGAGATGCAGATATTGTTGTCCTTCGATATCAGCATAGGGTTGGTTCCAGAACCCCTGTGGATACCTAACCCCAAGGATGCTCTAGTTCCTTATGTAAAATGGCCTAGTACAAGTTCCCCCCAGCCCATCCAAGGGTTCTGCATCCATGGCTATAGAGGATGGACTGTACTGTCAGTTGGGAACACAGAGAAGGTCTGAGGGCTATGACCTGGACAACGGTTCTACCTACAACTCTCTTCTTGGTGTAGTAAATCTTCATGCTTGATTGGTCAGATCATTTTGGAAAGATCAGAGACCGATAAAAGCAAAGACTAGTCAAAGTTTGGAAAATTTATGAGGATCAACAGGCATAGCAGTAATTCCTTGGGGCACACTGAGCAAACTCTGAAACTTTGCTTTACTTTGTGTTGGCTGAATTTCCTCTAATTAATGGCACTGAAAATTGAAAAAACTAGTGCCAAGAGGAAGAAAATAGTTTGGTGTATTGAACAGACTTGAGTGGCTATTTGGAGTGTTTCAGTCGCCCCATTGTTAAGGGATAATTGGGTAGTTTCCCGGTATTTCTGTACTTGCTGGACATGTTGAATTCCCCTGTGGCTTTGGTGGGCTTGGTTGGTTGGTGTCCAGTACTTTCATCCCACAAAGTCATCACTTCCCACCTGAGCTGGCTAGCCTTGCTGTGACTCCGTACCTGGTCTGTAACCTTCGACCAGCCATCTTGAATGAGGTGAAAGGAGTGAAAGTGAAAATGCTGTCCATGGTAAAGATAAAATCATGCTGTCTTTCCTGGTGTTAGATAATTTTTTTTTTTAATAAGATGAAGTTGGTTTAAAAATTCCTCCCTCCTCAGAAGGACCTTTGCATGTGCTTTAAAAAAATATTATCTTTTGTTTTTTTCCATGGTCATCCTGAACCTAGATCCTTAGCTTTCTAGTAACCAAGGCCTGGTTCACAGATTCAGTAGTTTGTTTCTTTGTTCATGTATTCATACCACAGATACTCACTGTCCAGGCTACTGTGTACCAAGCACTGTGCTGGGCAATTAGATGGAGCAGGGAGCAAAATATCCTCTCTGTCCTCTGGCGCCCGCAGTCCTCTTGTCTGAGATCAAGAGAAGAAACAGAGGTGCTTGGGGGCCAGGGAAGCCTACTGAGGATTCCTCTGCAAAGGGAACGGCCTCGTCTACACAGGGACAAGAGGAATCTGGGCAAGCTGGACGTCCAGAGGCCTTGGGGCCTGGGAGGAAGTCACAGAAGACTTCATCTCTGAATCTGTCTGGTGGTCAAGCCCCTTGAACTTATTTCAACTCTTGCTGACATAGATGGTGGCTCCTGCTATTTTACCTGAGTTTCGGACCCAGACACTGACAGCAGAAGGGTGTGGTGTGAACAGTTGAGGTGGAGTGTTTAGGTGATACCGGACTGAATATGTATGGAGGCTGAAGTCCAGTGAGTTGAACATTGTCAGGGCTCCAGGTCAAGGCCAGTAGCAAGTGGAGAGAGAAGTGCAGAAGAGTCCTGGCCCTTAACAGCCTGGCATGGGTGGGGAGCGTGTTTCATTGGAGTGGAAGATGTACTGAGAGCGCGAGGGTTCCAGTCATGCCTGTACCTTCACACACCGTGCACCCAGCAGCCCAGTCGGGGGACAGGATGTTACCAGCTTCTGAAAAGTCCGTCTTGTGACTCCCACACTCACTGGCCCCCTTCCAGGGAAGAGCTCTCCTGAGTTACAACTGTAAGGTTAATTTTGACTGCTTTTATACTTTTATCAGTGGCATGATAAGAAGGTATTTTTGTGTGTGTCTGGCTTCTTTTGCTCAGTATTAAGTTTGTGATACATTGTTGTCTGTGACTGTGGTTGGTTCATTCTCATTGCTGTATGGATATTCCACAATTTACTTACCTCTTCTTCTGTGAAGGAACACTTGGATAATTTCTGGGTCTTGACTTACAGAGTAGCAATCTCTTGGACATGTCTTCTGGTGCATCTATGTGTACATTTTTTTCAGATGCATACCTAGTTGTGGAATCCATTGCTCATAAGATAGGTGAATGTTCAGTGTTTAGAGATGTGACTACATAGTTTTCCAAAATAGTTCTGCCAGTTACTTTGCCTCCATTAGTGTATAGAAGTTAACAGGCAGCAACATTTTGGTCTCCAACTCATAATCCAATTCAACCAAAATGTATTGAGCATCTATTATGTATCAAGTACTTGCCTACCTGTATGGAGCCTCTGTTCTAGTTTGGGGAGAAAAACAGATTGAGATGCAAATTGAGGTACAATAGTTGGTTATTAAGTACTAAGGATAAAAATAAACTAGGGTGACCCAATTGGAAAAATAGTCTCTTCAATAAGTGATGTTGGGAAAACTGAGTATTCACATGCAAAAAAATGAAGTTGGACCCCCTATCTTACACCACTCACAAAAATTAACTAGAAATAGATTGAGGACTTAAACATAAGGTCTGAAACTGTAAAAACCCCTGAAAGAAACCATAGGGGAAAAGGCTCCTTAACATTGGTCTTGGCAGTGATTTTGGGATATGACACCAAAAGTGTAAGCAGAAAAAGCAAAAATCAACAAATGGGACTACATCAAACTAAAATGCTTCCGTAACGAGAGAAACAATGAAACAACAAAACAAAAAGGCAACCTGCAGAATGGGAGAAAATACTTGTAGACCTTCAATCTGATAAGGGATTAATATCCAAAATATATAAGGAACTCATATAACTCAATAGCCAAAAATAAATCCAAATAAAAACAGAAAAGGACCTGAACAGCCATTTTTCTAAAGAAGATATACAAATGGCCAAGAGGTACATGAAAAGATGCTCAATCTCACTAATTATCTGGGAATTGATCTGGTAAATCGAAACCACAATGCGATGTCACCTGACACCTGTTGGAATGTGTGTCTGTGTTAGCGCACGCACTCAGTCTTGTCTGTTTGCGACCCCATGGACTGTAGCCCGCCAGGCTCCTGTGTCCATGGGATTTCCTAGGCAAGAACACTGGAATGGGTTGCCATTTCTTTCTCCAGGGGATCTTCCCTACTCAGGGATCCAACCTGCATCTTTCACATCTCCTGAATTGCAGGCAGATTCTTTACGGCTGAGCCACTGGGGAAGCTCTTACCCGTTAGAATGGCCGCCAACAAAACCATGAGTGATTGCAAGTGTTGGCGAGGATGTGGAGAAAAGGGAGCCCTTGTGCAGTGTTGTTGGAGTTGAAAATTGGTGCAGCCACTATGAAGAACATGAAGTAAGAAGGTTCTTCAAAAAATTAAAAGTTGAACTACCACATGATCTAGCAACCCCATTTCTGAGTATACATCTGAAAAAAATGAAGTTGCTGTCTTGAAGAGATGTCTGCACCCCTCTGTTCCCTGCAGCAGTATTTGCAATAGGCAAAACATGCAAACAACCCTAGTGCCCCTAGACACAGGAATGAATAAAAAACTGTGCAATATATAAGCAGTGGAATATTATTCAACCATGAATAAGAAGGAAGTTCTGCAGTTTGTGAGACTATAGTTGAACCTCAAAGGTATTATGCTAAGTTATATAAGTCAGAGAAAGAAAATTACTGTATGTTATCATTTATGTGGAGTCTATAAAAGCCAGACTCAAAGAGACAGAGAGTAAAATGATGTTTCCCAGAGGGTCGAGGAAATAAGATGTTGGTCAAAGGGTACAAATTTCCAGGTATAAGGCAAGTACATTCTGGGAATCTAAGGTGTAGCATGGTAACTCTAGTTAAAAACACTACATTGTATACTTGAAAGTTGTTAGGAGAGTAGACCTTAAATGTTCTTACCGTAACAATAGCATCAAAGTGGTAATTTTGTGAGGTGATCTACTGTAATTGGTAATCATTTCACAATATGTGCCTGAATCAAATCATCACTTCGTGTACCTTAAACTCACACAATGTTCTTTTGTAACATTGAGGGGGAAACTAGGTTAAAGGGATTATGAAGGGGATATATTTATGCTCTAGTTGTGAGTTTCGTTCTTTTGACTTTAAATTGTTGTTTTCCGCGTTGAGAGCTAATTTGGAAAGAATTCTTATCTGAAGAGAAGAGAAGAGAAATAATTTACTTCCTTCCCATATGCCGTTGCTGTTAACTTCCCAAAGTTTTATTGTCAAAGTTTTTGTTCGTGGTTGATATCATGCTGTGAATATGACTTGGTTTTCTCTCTCTCTCTTTTTTTTTTGTAATGACACAGCATGAACATTTTGTTATCATGATCATTTTAGTATAGCATGTTGCTGTTCTTTGTAAAATGACATTTAAATGGTATAAGTCCACTGACTATCTATACTGCAATATACCAAACTGAAATATCTGACAGTAAACACTTAGCTGTTTCCAGTTTTCCCTAATCTAGATAATTACATGATGAATGTTTGGGCATATGACCCTTTCAACACTTAGATTTCCTTACCATATATTTCCAGAAGTAGAAATACATGGTGTAATGACATGCATTTTCAAGGTCATTGATGTATGTTACCATGTTGTAGTGACTCTTCCCCCAGTATTATGGAAGGTATATTTTATTACACCCTTGCCAGCCTTGGCTATTAGTGACTTTTTGGTAAAGAAAGAGAATATAATAGAAGCTTAGCCATGCCAAGATATGTGTTTAAGTACTGGGTCAACACAGGTAAGATGATGCCTGCAAGAGTCCCAAGAGGGAGGAGTGTTTCTCTGATCCCTCCTGAGTTTTTTAGGGAACCTGGTGTGAGAGGTCAGCATCTGACCCAGGTTGGGGGGACAGGAGCTGCGGCCCCTTCTCACCTTGGTACATGGCCCTGTGAATACACGGCAGAGCTCACTCTCTGAAGAGCCTTTTGAACTGGCTGTGGAGATATGAACAAATCCCAGCCTCGTTCATAACAAGGAGCAGGAGCAGATGCTACAAGCTGGATTTCAGGTGAAACTGCTACTAACGGATCCCCTGCTCCTGATAGAACGTGTAGATGCTTTCATGCCCTTGCGGTGGAGGAGGGTGAGAGGAGATCATTAAAAACCGAGTCCATCCCCAGCACAGTGGTAAAATGGTTTCTCCTGTTGAATACAGACAAGGCCGGGGCCCGCGTCTCAGGCTGCATTTGTGTTCAAGACATCTGCCCGACTTTCATCACCCAGTATTTCCTCCACTGCAGGCCTTCCGGTGTGCTCGCCTCAGAGGAGGCAGGGAGAAGGGTTTCCCCTGGCTGCTGTCTCAGCACCATGCCGGGGATGGGAAACATGAGTTCTCTGCGTCTGTCAGCTCCCTGGGAGCTGTCTGCAGGTCTGGAGCAGTGATACAGCGGTGATTCCCAACTTGAGAAGGGTTTGCCCCCAGGGGACTTGGGCAGTGTCTGGAGACATTTTTGATTCCCACAACAGGGTGGGGGTGGTGGTGCCGGGTGATGGTGCTACTAGCATCCAGTGAGTAGAGGCCAAGGCTGTTGCTGAACATCCTACCAAGCACAGGTCTCCCTGCATGTCATCTCCACCCCTATAATGTCAACAGTGCCAAGGTTAAAAATGCTGGCCTTAGAAAGATGGTTGTTCCTTTTGTGATGATGATTTTATTTATTTAAAGTTTTATTTAGTTATTCACCTTTGGTTGTGCTGGGTCTTTGCTGCAACACAGGCTCCCCTCCAGTTGCAGCGAGAGAGGGGTCCGCTCTCTGGTTGTGGTGTGTGGCCTTCTCACTGTGGGGGCTTCTCTTGTTGCAGGGCACAGGCTCTACGGCACCAGGCTCAGCAGCCGTGGCTCCTGGGCTCCAGAGCACAGGCTTAAAAGCTGTGATGCGTGGGCTCAACTACTCCACAGCGCAAGGGATCGTCAGACCAGGGATCGAACTCACATTTCCTGCATTGGCAGGCAGACTGTACCACTGAGCCACCAGGGAAGCCCTGTGATGATGATTTTTAATGTGAGGTGTAGTCTAGGTGGAAGAGTCTAGGGTGAAGGGCATATGGGGAGTTGTTCTTTCTGTCACTCATTTAAGAAATCAGTGTGACAGGGACTGTCCCAGGCCTTGGGACACAGACAACATTCTCTGTCCTAGTGGAGCGCGTTCCAGGGCATGAGCTCCTCAGAGTCCAGGTACTTGACTTTGCTGGAGCCAAGAGAAGAGAGGATGAATCAGACACATACATTATTATTTTATATGTTGAGGAAATCTGATGCATTATCACAGCCAATCAAGTATAATAAAAACCATATGACTTTTATTATTTTTGTCAAGATAAATGGGCACAGGGAGTTTTTGTGTGAGATGTTGTGTATTTACCTGTGAGTCATGGTAAATTGCCTGCACTGTGAATCAGAGAGACTGTTTGATTTCGTTTCCCCAAGGAGCAGGAAAATGCACTGTGAAAATATTTCTGTTCCTCCAAAGAGCTGACAGGCTCCAGACGGACGGACTGGTGGCTCTCCCCTGAATCTCGTTTCACCGCCCGTCTTGGGTAGTAGCCGTTGTTTCCAGCAAGATGATTCTTGTTCACAACTCACTTCTTCCCTAAATGCTGCACGGCAGATTTTAATGACCTGCTCCCCTGGGTTCTGTAGCCGTGACAGCCCGCAAGGCATAGCTTCGTACCAGAGGGCGTATTCCCCACACTGGGTTCTTTTGTCTGTCGGAGGTGCACCTGGATTGTGAGCTTTTGTATTCTAGGACCTTGGCTCTTGAAGTCTGGTCTCTCTGAAGCTTCCACATGTTCATTACGCATTTGAGGATGTATGCAGAGGCCTGTTTCCCTGTGTAATGGCAGCACTAGGGATGGGAAAGGCGGCAAAGCCGGTAAGAAAGTGACCAAGCCCATTCAGATCCCCAGAGGCTACCTGATCAAGCCTTTACTGCTGCTTCGAGTAGTCTGCCAGTCTGCTCCGAGTCTAAATGGTGGTGGGGAAGAGGGAATAATATGTCCGAGTACTGTGTTTTGACTGTTCGCATGTTTCCATGGCTTCTTTTCATGGAGGTGAAGCCTTAGGTCAGGATGACGGTGTATCATGTGCCTGTCACACTGGGCCTTTCCACCATGTCCCCGTTCCCCATTAAAAAGTGCCCTTCTTTTCTCCTTTATTCAGCATCCCTTCTCAAGGCCCATCAATTACTGGTCTTTGCATCCCCTGTGCGTTGCTGTATCTGCCCTGTCTGGTCTCACTCCTGGGTAAGGTTGGGTGTCTTAGGCATCGAGTGTGGAGAAAGGTCTTTTCTTTTGTCTGGTCTCAAAGACCCTTTCTTACTTTGAAAATTAACTTCTCACCAACATAACTCATGTGTGATGCTAAGCTGAAAATGTATTATTCTCCTTTCTGGCCTTGAGTTAACATCAGAAGTCTCACTGATGTCCTAGCTATTGTAAATAGTGCTGCAGTGAATGTTGGAGTACGTTTGTCTTTTTAAATTGTGGTTTTCTCAGGTTATATGCCCAGTAGTGGGAATGCTGGATAATATGGTAGTTTTATTCCTAGTTTTTTTTTTTTTTTTATAAGGAATTTCCTTATTATTCACCATAGTGGCTGTATCAATTTACATTCCCACCAATTGTGCAGGAGGGGCCCCTTTTCTCTACATCTTCTCCAGTATTTGTTGTTTGTAGATTTTTTGATGATGGCCATTCTAATTTTTATGAGGTGAAACCTCATAAAATGGTGGTTTTGATTTGCATTTCTCTAAGCAGAGGCATTACTTTGTCAGCAAAGGTCCATCTAGTCAAGGCTATGGTTTTTCCAGTAGTAATGTATGGATATGAGAGTTGGACTATAAGGAAAGCTGAGCACAGAAGAATTGATGCTTTTGAACTGTGGTGTTGGAGAAGACTCTTGAGAGCCCCTTGGACTGCAGGGAGATCCAACCAGTCCATCCTAAAGGAGATCAGTCCTGGGTGTTCATTAGAAGGACTGAGGTTGAAGCTGAAACTCCAATACTTTGGCCACCTGATGCGAAGAGCTGACTCATTTGAAAAGACCCTGATGCTGGGAAAGATTGAAGGCAGGAGGAAAAGAGGACGACAGAGGATGAGATGGTTGGATGGCATCACTGACTCAGTGGACATGAGTTTGAGTAAACTCTGGGAGTTGGTGATGGACAGGGAGGCCTGGCGTGCTGCGGTTCATGGGGTTGCTAAGAGTCGGACACAGTGGAGCAACTGAACTGAGTAATGAGCAAGGTTGAACATCTTTGCATGAGTTTGTGGGCCATCTGTATGTCTTCTTTGGAGAAATGTCTGTTTAGGTCTACCACCTATTTTTTTGATTAGGTTGTTTGCTCTTCTGATATCAAGCTGTATGAGCTGCTTATATATTTTAGAGATGAATCCTCTGTCACTTGTTTTGTTTGCAATTATTTTCTCCCATTCCGAGGTTGTCATTTCATCTTGTATATTGTTTCCTTTGCTGTACGAAAAGCTTTTAAGTTTAATTAGGTAGGTCCCATTTTTTTGTTTTGTTTTTATTTCTATTACTCTAGGAGGTAAATCAAAGAGGATTTGCTGCAATTTGTGTCAGAGAGTATACTGCCTTTTTCTTCTGGCCTTACATTTAAGGCTTTAATCCATTTTGAGTTTTATTTACCTAAATGTCCATTGACAGATGAATGGATAAAGAAGATGTGGTACATATGCACAATAGAATATTACTCAGCCATAAAGAGGAACTAATTTGAATCAGTTGCAGTGAGGTGGATAAACCTAGAGCCTGTTATTGAGTGATATAAGTCAGAAGGAGAAAAACAAGTATCATATATTAACGCATATATTATGAAATCTAGAAAAATAGCACTGATGAACCTGTTTGCAGGGAAGGAATGAAGGCACAGATAGAGAACTTGTGGACACAGCAGGGGAAGGAGAGGGTAGGATGAATTGAGAAAGTAGCATTGACATATATACACTGTCATGCATAAATAGCTAGGGGGAAGCTGCTACATAACACAGGGAGCCCAGCCTGACCCTCTGTGATGACCTAGAGGGGTGGGATGGGAGAGTGGAGGGAGGCTCAAGAGGTAGGTGGTATATGTATAATTATGACTTATTCATGCTGTTGTGTGGCGGAAACATTGTAAAACAATTTTCCTCCAATTAAGAAATAAATGTTTAAGAAACTCAGCTCACTGAGTTCTTGCGTGTACTTTCGGGGGCATGGAGCAAAGAGAAGAAAACCCATGTCGTGCATCTCTGCTTTCCTTTCCACAGCTCTGGAGCACCCCTTCCATTGTAGCTTTGATACAGACCTGTAGCAGACTTGGCCTCTCTGTTAGTAGTTGTCTAACGTGGGACCTTGACACATAAACTAATCTGCAGTAATTTTGGGGATCCTTTTCTTTGGTCATAGTTTTAAAATCCTACACTCTGTCCACTCTCCTCCCCGCTCCACAGAGTTAATATTTATGGGAGATGTTTTTATAGAACATAGAACTGACCTGCAGAGTCACTGAGCCAGAGATGCTGGTACATGGGCAAGAAACCCAGCTGGTGTTATACGGATAGGGGAGCAGGTAAGAATCACTTTCCTCTCATTATTTTGGTCAAGTAAATTTTTGAGCTCGAGGGAGACTAGATCATCTTAATTATTGAATACCTGTGTGCTAGGCATGGTGCCAGGCTCACAGATGTGGAAATTCAGTACTAAATCTTGGCCCTAAGGAGCCAATGCTCCACTTGGATAAACAGGAAAATAGTCATAGCACAGACGATGTAAGTGAACACAGGGATGCACTGGATGTTATGGGAACCCCAGTGAGGATCATCCAACCGACCCCACACAAGAAGTCAGGGAGAATTGTGGGGAGAAGGATGCCTGTTCTGAATTGTGCCATGCCTTTTGGGGAGGACCAGATAAAGAGGGCAAGGGGAAGGATGTTGTGGGTCCAGAATTTCTGCAGCAGTTATCTGTCACCCAAATAAGTCCCAGGGCTCCACACAGTCAAGGCTTTGTTTCAAGTCCCATTTGCAGATGTGTAGTCGAGCAGCCAAAGGATTTCAGAAAGAATTTCAGTTTTTCTTCTTTCAAAGGGTGTTAGCAGGAGCATGCATGCACAGTTGTGTCTGACTCTTTGCAACCCCATGGACTGTGTAGCCAGCCAGACTCCTCTGTCCATGGGATTTTCCAGGTAAGAATATTGGAGCCATTTGCCATTTCCTACTCCAGGGGGTCTTCCCAACCCAGGGATTGAACCTTTATCTCTTGTGTCTCCTGCTTTGCAGGTAGATTATCACTGTGCCACCAAGTGTGTTATAGAGGACCCAATTCCTAACCTGCAACTGTATTCTCAAAAGCTTTGTTCTCTGTGTTACTCAGGAGTCTTGTACATGACAGCATCATGAACCTTTCCTCTTCTTTCTCTTCCTCTTCTCCTGACAGCTTGTCATATAGTTTGACTTTTGTCCCTCCTGGCTGCAAAGGTGGAATGGGGAATCTGAGAACCTTTAAATATTAATGGGTCTCCTCCCTGTTACACCCTGTGTCCGCTGTTCAGTGTACACCCTTCTCTGTAGCGATGGTCGGGCTCTAAGCCACTTCTCTCAGACACGTTACTTCCTAATATCCTAATTGTTTCTCTCTCCCTGTGGGGTGTACCTTTTTTTGTGCGCAGAGAAAAATAACTCTATCTCTAAAAGAAGCAGAAAGGCCACATAATAGGATTAGTACACCATGGCTGGTAGGGCCAATTAGAGCTGATCGTCTTGGGGCAATATTGATTGTCTTCTTCGGATTATTTCAGTACTGTGTGTATTTAAAGGGAATGTGAACAGCTGCAGCTTTCAGAGACCAGTCATAAACACATGTCCCTGTTTACCAAACATGTATGGGCAACTAGCTTATTGAGGAGCTTCAGTTTGGGAAATAAACAGGAGACAATTTTGTTTATTTTCAATCGTCTCTTTTCCTTAATAACATCTTTGGCACATTCCATGGTTCTCCATCATTTTTAGCTTTGAAACTAAGGCCATTTGAGTTTAAAACTTGCATCTCATGACAGATTTGGAATTTTCTCTTTTGCTTCGCCTGTGTGGTCTAGACTTTGTGGCTTGAGGAGCTGGTGTGGTGGTGAATGTATAATTAATTGTCTCATCCCTTTCCCCCCAGGGTTGGCATCAAGGTGGGTTCTCTGGGGTTGGCGGGGGGCAGACAAGGGGTCTACCTACTACATAATTCCTTGATGGGGTGGCCTGACTCCAGATCAGCCTCTTCCTTCCTTTTGCCTTTTTATCAGTCAGGATAGGCTAGGTTAGAGAAGGAAATGGCAACCCCCTCTGGTATTCTTGCCTGGGAAATCCCGTTGACAGAGGAGCTTGGCGGGTTACAGTTCATGGGGTTGCAGACTCGGACACAACTGAACGACTGGGCACAATATGGTTTATGCTGCGGTAACAGATAACTCCAAAGGTCATGTTTATGGCTTAAAACAAGGATTTATTTCTCCCTCCTGCCACGCATCTCTCATGGGTTGGTAGGGCTCTCTGTTGTCCGTAGGGCGGCAGGCTGATGAAGACTCCAGCTCCGTGGGTTCACAGTCACCGTGGCAGGAGGAAGTGTGTGCTGCAGGACATGTGTTAGCAGCTCAGTTGTGTTGTTGTTGTTGTTCAGTTGCTAAGTCGTGTCCAACTCTTTGCGATCCCATGGACTGTAGCACGCCAGGCTCCTCTGTCCTCCACCATCTCCCAGAATTCGCTCAAATGCTCGGTGTCGCTTCTTAAATGAGGCATTCTTTTCAATAATGCACCTCACATGGCCAGACTCCACGTCAGTGAGGAAATTAAGGGGAACCCTCCCATGTACCTGGAAGGAGGGGAAAACACATGTTTGGCCAGTGATGTTAATAACATCCCAGGAGTGTCCTCTCCCAGCGGTTGAGCCCACAGCCTCGTGCTGATGAGGTCGTCTCAGCTGCTGGGTGGTCCCCATGCAGGGATGCACACACAGTAGCTCCAGCTGAGCTGCCTTCGATGCACTTTTGTTCCCTAGGCTCTCATCTGCTTGTTCTACTAATAATGGGGGCACATGCTTCCCCAGTTCTGTTTTCTGTTTGGTCAGTCCTCTCGAATTCCCTCTTTCCTGTTCAGTTAGTCACAGGACAGATGAGCAAGCCCATTGCTTGAGAAGAATTCCCACTGGGAAAATGAACCCTCCCCACTTGGAGGTGCCCCCAGTTTTTAAGCTGTTCTCCTATGACAACTGACTATCGGGGCCTGATTTAAGGGACCTAACCTTCCGCTTGGCAAAATAGTAATTCATGGGTAAACAGGAGGGCCTACTAATACATTCACTCACTAATTTAAATTAGTAAGGGTGTTTAAACACCCTCTAGACTTGCATTGTTCAACTTGTATTGTTTAACATGGGAAGCTTGGCTGAATGCAATTGTTTTTTTCTTGTTCACATTAACTAGGGACATGGGAGAGGGCTTAATTTCTTAAAACAAGCATTTTATTGGATTATTAGTTTACGTTCCATTTAAAGTAAAACCAGTGGTTATTTCAGATCTTATGTCCCTGATGTATGTGAAACTTGGGTGTGATTTTTTTTTCTAATCCAGTGACTTCTCCCCTTTTTGAGATTCCGGTGCCGGTCTCCTGTCCTGGAGACGCTGAAGCCACAGGTGATTGTATCTCAGGCTCTCCTGTTTGCTTCCTGGTCTGCTGGGAGATGACTCTAGCTCACTAATCTTTGCTCTCGCAACAGTAACAACTAATATTTACTGAGACTAAGTATCTGCCCCTTGCTTTTCTCATTTAGCCTGGTCGGCGTCTTGCTTTCTGTTTATCCATTCTCTTTGTGTGCTTTAGCGTGAAAGTGTTAGTTGCTCAGTCGTGTCCAGCTCTTCGTGACCCCGGGGACTCCTGTGTCCATGGAATTCTCCAGGCAGGAATCCTGGAGAGGGTGGCCATTCCTTTCTCCAGGGGCTCTTCCCAACTCAGGGATTGAACCCAAGTCTCCTGCATGGCAGGCACCTTCTTTACCATCTGAGCCACCAGGGAAACCCATTCATATTCACACATAAACTAAGCTTCTCTGCCACGTACTTTGCACACAGCTCCTTTCATCTTCATAGCTATCTTCCTAGAGATCCCTGAGGAGCCCGAGTCTTGGAAGGAGTAAGACACCAAGCAGTAGAGCTAAAGAAAAGAAGGGGGAACTTCAAATCCAGGGTGTACTCCACACCTCCATTCTCAAGCATGCTGTGTCGCTGGTGGAAATAAACCTCTTTCTATTAACTGGCTCGGCAGCCAGCAAGTCGATGGAAACTGGGGCTTTTTCAGCTTCATTACATGAAGCGAAGCGTCCATCTTTCCAGTCACAAGGATATGCTGATGTGCAGGAGCTGCTTCTGTCAGCTTATTACAGGGGTCCTTAGCTTCAGGTGCTGTCTGAGCTGACATGCGGAGCTCAGCAAGGGGCCGCGGTGGAAGTGAGGCTACGTTTGTCCCTCAAGTGTGATCCATCCCCCCCGGGGGTTAGCGGGAAGTGCTGTCATGGTCCAGTGGACGTTGTCCTGCTCTTGTGCGGGGCTGTTCTGAGGGTCTGTCGGCAGGCTGACAGGTTTGCTTTGATATCCTAGCCAGCGAGGTGGTCCCCCGCCCTCTCCCCCTTCCGCAGGTTATACTGAAAAATGTTACAGGGGTGAGTTGGCAGTCCCCAGACTGTCAGTGATCTGCACATCTCTTCCTATCCTTGAAATTGGTGGGGAAGGTGTCTGGATTGTACCTCTGCAGAAGCATTCTGCACAAGACTTTTCCAAGCCTACTTATAAAAATAAATTCACTTCTTAAAAACTTAGAGTTATTAAAATCTCATCTTTTGAGGAAATAAACAGAAAAAAGAAGTACCCATAATCCCATCACCCTAATATAGCTATATTGGCTTGTGCATTTATTATACCTACCTGTATATAACTTTAAATGAAATGATGAAATGCTGGGTTCTTTTCACTTTAAAATGCTATATGAATGTCTTTTTATGTTATAGCATATGCTTTGACCACATCTTCCTCGTACTTCTGTGGGTAGAATTCTTTTTTCTTTTCCTTTTGGACTTTTTTTTGTTTTTCCCTATTATGACAATGTTGTGATGAACATTTTTTGTTGATTAATTCTTTGTTCATCTTAATAATTATTTCCTTAGGATAAATTTTTAGGAAAGAATTACTGAATTTTCAGGCAACATCTAACACTTTAGACATGTTTTGTTGCACTGCACAACTGCTTTACCTCCATTCAACCTGAGATGACTGGGTTTTCCAAAACCAAGGACATATCGAGACCTGGAGCCAAAGGTGTCTAAGTTTTCTCACTGACCTTCCATTTTGTAGGTCTTTCTTTTTTTTTCCTAAAAAACCATGTTCAGTTCTTTTGGAGTAGGTAATACCTACTCATGGTTCCAAATATTTAAAAAAGTATACATGGTGAGTATACTTGGCTCCCACCTCCATCTCTCGTCTCTCGTGTTCTCCCTGCTCCTTTTTGCTACATGCCACAGATAACCACTGTTTTTAGTTTCTTGTATATCCCTCTAGAAATAACATGTGCACATACAAGTGAAAGGTTGCTGCTGTGAGCCATGTGTTACATCAGGATTCGTGACCTCTGGAGGAGAGGATTTCAGTCCTGGCTCAGAGACGAGGCTTGACTACTTGGAATTTTTTTGTGTAGCAAAGTTTTGTTAAAGTATAATACAGATAGGGAAAGCTTCTGACATAGACATCAGAAGGGGACAGAAAGAGTGCCCCCTTGCTAGCTTTTAGCAAGGTGTTTTATGTCTGTTGGTGAGCTGCTAATCAGATAAGAAAGACTCCTCAAGGCTGAGGGAGTTTCACCAGGCCCCTCTCCCACAATATGCACTTTTGAAATAGGATGGCACCCTGGCCGTAAGACAATTGACAGGAATACTGGTTTGTTGAGCCTTTATCAGCCCAAGGTTTGAGAAAAGAATATAAGTTAGCTGTAGGTGGAACCATTTTGAAGAAAGGCAAATTCCAAAGCAAATATAGTTTCATTAACATAGCTTAAAAACATTTCCATAAGAAAAACGCATTGGTTAGCTCAAGGCAGAACCTGGTGTTGTCAACACAGAATTAAAAGAAGCCTTTTTAAATTTTGTGTAGCGAAGGAAAAAAAAAAAAAAAACTTCTGCCACTTGCAGCTTATTTCCTCAGGCTGCTTGGGGACCCTCTATTCTTCCTGCCTGTTACCCTCTCACGAGCAAATAAAGCTGTGTATTTCCCCCCTTTACTCCATTTTTTAAGCCAAGGAAGAATTCTTTATACACTGTTACATATCTTGCCTGTTTAATGTAAAACTTACCTTTAATACAGTAATGTTACCTGGTCTACATTAAGCCTTCTCCCACTTTCTAAAGACACCATTACAGCTTTTTCCCATCCCAGGAACTAGTCAGAATTGAATATTGAATTTGGTTCTCGTGTCACATTCTGTCTAGGAAAGAGGAGTGCCTCCACCTTTTTGGGAGTCATTGAAGACATTCAAGTATTGGAAGTTAGGACCCATTATTCTATTGAACGTTTTACAATCTGTTTATCTGATTGCATCTTCACAGTTAGATTCAGATTAGACATTTGGGCTAGAAGACCGTATGGATGATGTTTGATACTTAGCGCTGTATCACATAAAATGTCCAATACCATTTCTTCTTACTGTTGGGGATGCTTAATTTGATCATTTGGTCAAGATGATACCTGCCAGTTCCCTCACTGTAAAGGTACCTGGTATGGACAATATGAGTTACACATTTTTATCTGGACTAGGTGATGTGTGTAAAATTCACAGTGTTTACAACTCTAATAGTTTGAAGGTCTTTCTCTTTTGTAAATTCTTTTATTTTGTGGAAAAAACATAAATCTGTTGAATGTCGTAATAGAGATATCCCATACACTTCTTCAAAATGGTCTTTAAGTACAGTGTTCTTATTCTCACTAATATAACAATATAGAAGTTTAAAATGTAAATGTCATTCACTGGGAAGACCCAGAGGAATCGGGTGGAGAGGGAGGGGGGAGGGGAGATCGGGATGGGGAATACGTGTAAATCTATTGCTGATTCATGTCAATGTATGACAAAACCCACTGAAAAAATAAATAAATTAATTAAAAAAAAAATGAACAGTCTGTGGGGTGGAATTTTGAGACCATGTGAATGCTGTGTTCCTGAAAATCTTTTACCTAATGGTTTTGGCACCCACTGATGGTCCTTGCCTATATCAGTTACTACATTGGGGATTGCAAAGTGATGGTTTTCCAATTATACTCTTTCTATATTTTTTAGCAATGAAGTGTTACTTTTTAGTAACACAAGGGACACATGGATTTAAAAACACACACACACACAATGTGTTACCATTCAGTGTGTTGTCATCATTATTCCTCCTGATGCTCAAATTGTCCCAGATTTGACTGTGGGAACCAATTCAAGCTTCCTTTTATGCCCTTTTGGGCACTCTCCTGCTTTCTGGCATAGTAAGATGTTCTGGGATTACCTTATGTATCTCCCTCCACAATTCTGGAATCAGACCTTTATTTAGAGTCCTGGTTCCTTCTAAAGAGAACTGGTATTTAGAAACCAAGATCTGGGTACTGGGGGTGCTCATCAATGCTGGAACTTGTCATTGCTTTTAGCCTCTGTAAGTGCGTGTAGGTAGGGATTGGGTAAATTACTTGTCTTACCAATACTTTCAGTGTAAATTGAACACTAATTTCTACATGCCATTAATCTGTTTTTTCCTTAAGTGAGAGGCCTGGTTCCTAATAATAACAATACAATTACTCATGTATTTTATTCTCCTTTGTACACAAAGAGTCTAGGAATTACAGCACCAATGCTACTACTCACAACAAGCCTGCTAAATAAGGTTCTAGATTTGTTTACAGTTCTTTTGTCCTTAAACTGTGCCCTGCTAAGGGTTTGTAGTCAGAGTAGTATGTTCAAAATTTCTAAGTGATTTTGTGACCATTTTAATAACCATTTAGGTTTATTATTGTTTGTACTCAACATTGGAGTTTGCTTTTTTGTCATTAAAATTTTGTATTAAATATTACATTTCAAAATCAAAACTATTTATAAAAAGGATTATTTAGAAATTTTACTCCTTGCAGCTGTGCATTCCTCTCTGTTACACTGACCTACTAGAGGTAAATATTTTCATTAGCTTATGGTTTTTATTTCTGTTTCTTTCTATAAGTGCACATATGTGTATGTTTTATTTTCCTTTTTTATTTGGTGTGTGTGGGTATACAGATATGTACATTTGCACCTTGTTCTTTTCACTTAACAGCATACCCTGGAAAGAGTTCATAGCAGTTCATCAAGACCTTTCTCATTCTTGAACATTGCTTCAGAGTTTTTTCCACTGTATGGATTTATAGTAGCATTCAGCCAGTCTCCTGGGAAAACACATTTAGGTTATTTCAGTGTTTTCTGGCAAATTCATGAAGGCAGGTGAATAACTGTGTGCATCTATTGTTTCGTGTTTGTGGAGTTCCATTTTGGGGGTAAATTCCTGAAAGTGGGATTACTAGCTCAGAGTAGAAATATATGCAGTTTTGTTGGTGTTGCTAACTCCCCTTCCATGGGGTTGAATCATTTTGTATTTCTATCATGGACAGATGACAGAGCTGGTTTCCCGACAGCCTTGCAGACAGTATATGTGATAAAGCTTTGGTTTTTTGCAAATATGATAGCCAAGAAATGTATCAATACAGTTTTAATTTCCATTCCTCTTATAACAAAATCAAGTAGAGCACCTTTTAATATATTTTACGTGCCTTGTGGACTGTTTATAAATTTTGCCCATTTTCCTCTTGGGTTTTAATTATTTTTTTTTAAGTTGCATAGTATTCCATTGTCTGGATATATGTACTTTAGTTACTTAGTTTCCTGTTGGTGGAAATTGGATTCATTCCTGTATGTTGCTGTTAAAAACAATGCTGCAGTGAATGATTTCTGGAAACCCCATTTCACTCATGTGCAGCTATATCTATAGGTTAAATTTCAGAAGCAGGTTTGCTTGGTCAAAGGGTATATGCATTAATAATGTTAATAGGTTTTGCCAAATTATGCTCCCCTCCCATGTATGCATGCGTATGTGCTAAATCACTCAGTCATGTCTGACTCTTTGCATTCCTGTAGACGCAGCCCGCCAGTCTCCTCTGTCCATGGGATTTCCCAGGCAAGAATACTGGAGTGGGTTGCCATGCCCTTCTCAAGAGGATCTTCCTGACCCAGAGATTGAACCTGTCTCTTGTGGCTCCTGAATTGCAGGCGGGTTCTTTACCACTGAGCCACCAGGAAAACCCTCCTCTCCCATGGGTTGCCCCAGTTAACACCCTCACCAGCAATGTTTGTGAGTGCCTGTTTCCTCCCAGACTGGATTATGGCTTTTTGTGCTTTGGTCTTGATAGGTGAAACTTGAAATCTCAGTGAAGTGTTAATTTGTGTTGGCATTTTTCACACACTTCAGATACTTGTATTTCTTTTTTTGCATTGTATCACCTACATCCCAGGGTTTACTCACCTTTTTTCCTGGCAGATCACCCTTCTACCTGGACAAGGGGAAGGGGATGTTAGAGGGAACTAGTGACAGGGACATCTCTTGTCTGACCAGGAACTCTTGCCCTGGAGAATTGCAGCCTCAGACCAAACCATTCCTGAAGTCTCCCTATTCCTCAGGTCCCCTGTGAGCATGCACATGTTCTGCTGGTGGCACTTGACCCAGCCCTGCCTGATGGTGTACCCTCACATGAATTCCCAGCAGCGAGCCCCTGGCCAGCTTCTCTCCAGATGCATTTCTTGGTGGAGAACGCGCCTGCTGCCAGGACTGCAGCTTGGACATTTCATCACCCTCTCTCCGTTCCCCTTGTCAGCTGCCAGCTTCCCCTCTCCTGCTCAGCCTACTGGGGCTGAATCACTGTGCTCCGTTATTTCCCATGCCCTCATGGCCCGCGGACATATGATTACCTGGTGCTGATTGCCAGGCAGCAGAGCTCCATGGTCACTTAGTTCTCAGCCTCTCATTTCCCCACTGAGAGGTGGAGAGAGGGCTGAGGCCCCTCCTGCTCTGAGAAGGAGGTGCTTCTTTTCCTACTGCTGCGACTCTGCCCTCCTGCCTGACTGCATTTGCCCTGGGTCTGGTCTGCTGACTGCTGCTCCCTGGCTGGTCCCAGGAGCCATCGTTAGGCTGGGTGGTAATGGGTCTGCTTCTGAGTTTTCATGTAAACTCAGAACAGCCACCAAGGCCTTGCAGTTTCCAACCATTTGGTTAGCCATGCTATGGCAGCAAAAGACATGGTGGTGAGTCTTTCTCTTGATTCTGGAGAATTTAGCCACACAAATAGTAATAGCAACTACTGTTTATTGCATGTTTCCTATGTGGTGACCATTTGATATATATTTCCATTTAACCTTTGCAGCAACAGTAAAGAATCTGCCTGCAATGCAGGATACCTGGGTTTGATCCCTGGGTCGAGAAGATCCCCTGGAAAAGGGCATGACAATCCACTCCAATATTCTTGCCTGGAGAATCCCATAGACAGAGGAGCCTGGCAGGCTACAGTCCATAGGGTTGCAAAGAGTCATACACAACTGAGCAACTAATACTTCAACACTTTCAACCTTTGCAGCAACAGAAGAAGGTATATGCTATCATCATCCATATTTTTTTTTTTTTTAACAGATGAGGCAGCTGCCCAAGCCTTCATAGCTACTAAATGGCAAAGCAAGGAAGTACACAAGTCATTTGACTCTGGGGAGTATTATCATCTGATAGGGAGGGCGGTAAAGTTTGCCAATCTAATTATGCAAAAAATAATTTTTGTTTCTTGAGGATATGTCATTTGACTAGAGCAGGCCTGTATCACCCACTGTGGCTGTGGGGACCTCATCTTGGGGTAGAGAGTTGAGCAGAGCTAGGTCTTGCACCATGAAGACCACAGTTAGGGGATGTGGTGATTAGTAAGAATGACCTGTTCAACGAACATTTACTATGCACTCAGTGTGGGCTGAGCACTCTGTGAGATTGTGATATATTCTCACAAGTTTATGAAAAAGAAACTGTTTCCTCCCCAGTTTACATATGAGGAGACAAGCTCAAAATACTAACTGAATTGCCCAGTATAGAAAACATATATAGTAGTTGCTTAGTCGTGTCTGACTCTTTGCAACCCTATGGACTGTAGCCCACCAGACTCCTCTGTCCATGGGATTCTCCAGGCAAGAATACTGGAGTGGGTTGCCATGTCCTCCTCCAGGGGACCTTCCCAACCCAGGGATTGAACCCGAGTCTCCTGGGCCTCTTGCATTGCAGGCGGATTCTTTACCACTGAGTCACCGGGGAAGCCCTGAAGACAGTGGTAAATCACAAGAGAGCCATGATTCAGACCTGGGTGTCCTGTCCCCAGATACCCATGCTCCTAACAGTCATGAGGCATCGCCTCCCCCTGGGGCTCGGCAAGTCTCCCCAGACCTCTGGGTAGTGCCACCAGGGGGACCCTCCCTGTGGATAGAGGAAGGAGAAAGGCCAGGATCTGTTGCTGTCTATTATTAGTGAATTTCTTCCTGCCTGTGGTGAGCCTGCACCAGGGTATCTCTGGGCCCTGCAGAAGGCATGGCTCTGGGGCAGCATGAGGCCCCAGACTGGATTTGGAGACAGCTGACCCCATCAGGCCCTGCTGGGGTCTTGGGAACACCATGCCCAGCAGCCAGCACTTGAGAAGCCTTTTGTAGATGTGCCTGTGACCTCCTCCACCTCTGTTCCCATTTGGCCTGCTTCCTGATAAACCCCATCCCAATAAAAGGGCTCGCCTCCCCCACAGTCGCCAAGGATAAGACAAACAGCACAGCGCCTCATCTCAGGAGGGCCAGTGCTGGACTGGCTGACTTCTTTTCATAACAGCACCCTGTGTTTTAATTTAAATTTTTCTTGATCAGTCACCCAAAATTTGAAAGCCTGTGTTTTCAGCGCTGCAGGGGAATACAAAGTCTCTGTCTCTGTGGAGTGTGTTGTTTAGTTGAGGATGTGCCTACAAATCTGTCCACAAAAAAACAGTCCACGAGAACAGTAGTCATAAAAGGAAACACAGTAAGTGTCATAAGGCAGTGCCCAGGTGAGTGCCAAGAACATCTTGCAGGCCATCTGTGCTCTGAGTGGAGCAGGAAAAGGGCAATGTGGTCTGGAATCTTCCTAAAGGCAACGTGGGCAGGTGATACCTTGTGATGGAGTTTCATATGGAGTTTGGAATATTCTAGGTCCTGGCGGGTTTTCCTAGTCCGCCTCTGGGTTCCACTCTGAAGGTTGTGCTACCCAGAAAACCCCTCCTCGCCGCCCCCAGCAGCACAGTCAGCCATGCAGCATGATTAGGGGGTGTCCAGTGCTGCCGTCGTGACACAGCTCGTTGTCCAAGGGTGGCCGGTGGTGGGAAGGGCTTTTCTGCACAGCACTTTGTCCTCGTCAGCATCTCGTTACAATGACTCAGGTCCAGGATAAGACACTTCTGAGTCATCATTTACTTAAGGAGAAAGGGAACCGTACAGCACAGTCTTACCAAAGTACATGGTTCAGTTCAGTTGCTCACTCATGTCCGACTCTTTGCGACCCCATGGACTGCAGCACGGCAGGCCTCCCTGTCCATCATCAACTCCCAGAGTTTACCCAAACTCATAGTATAGAACCTTAATCCCATGAGAAAAATAATTCCCTGGAGAAATAGATCATGTCTTCTTGTAGATGCTCACAGTGCACATCAATTTTAAAAAGGCTCTGAGAAATCCAGTATTAAGGAATCCTATTTAATTTTCAGTCCATTGTTTCTAAAATTTACTGACCATGGGGCCACCCAACGTTTTTAGATAATAATTAATATACAGCAGAACCTGTGTGTATGTGTTTAAACACTTTGGAAATGCTGAGATAATAAGTTTCTGAAAGATTTTCATCTTAAAAGCAGTTAACTGTTAAAATCTCTTATACTTAAAGCTTTAACTCTGAACTCACGGAAGACCAAGTAACCAAGAGTCAATCTGGGCAGGTTCTGGAAAGCTGAGGTTTTATTGCTTGTTTGTTTTTCATCTTGAGTTAAAAAGTGAAGTTCCTTGAGGGCAGCAGAGGAAACTTAACTCCCTTTGTGTCAACCCCTAAGCCTGATCAGCACTGACCATATAGTTGCTACTCAATAATTACTTGCTAATTGCTTGATTGAAGATGTTTGCTAAAGGCCAAAAAGTTAATTAGTTGAGGCTGGAATCCAGTTCTTTCAACTTCTAGCCAGAGGCTTGTTTTGCCAGCCAACAAACTCTAAATTTAGGGCCCTCTAGTCTCCTGCTGGTTCCCAAAGCTGCTTTAAAAGCTTACTGAACTCTCTTATTAAGTAGTTTTCTCCTGGTCCATCATCCTTGACTCTCTTTCCCCATGTTATTTTGGCTGAAGCTGTCATGATGCGGGTGACTAGACAACCTGTGGGAGGATTTTTATTTTTATGGGCAGCCCTCCTTCCTCAGTTTTCTCCCATGAAACCTTCTTGCCCCAGGAAAGCGTACAACTTTGATTTGGTCTGCTTTGCTCTGACTGTGAGTCGTACCTTAGAGACTCCATCCTGGTGTTAGGTACGAGGGGAGTGGGGCTGGAGGGATACCCCTCCCAGAGCTAGCTTCCAGTGGACACTGTTTTTGAGCTTAATAAATGTGTCACCTTAATTGTTTAGTTATGTGTGTATTGACTACTGACAGTGTACTAGAAGTTTTCACAGCCTCCATAGGAAAGATGGTCCTTTGTCAATAGGATTACAATGGAGGCCATTTATCATAAGGATCTCAGACCAGGTTAATGTGCATATAATGAGGATCTATAGATTTCTTTACCTGTACTCATGTGTCAGATTTCAGATGCACTGAAACAAGTCCTTTTGTGGCTGTTGGACACTTGAACCAGCAGCTTGCTGGTAAGCAGGAGAGGGCACTGAACAGAATTTGAGTGCCCTGAAGGAAAGTTCTTTATTTAAACTCCCACTGGGCTGCATCTGTTTCTGGGTCTGTGCTCTAACCTTGGGAATCAACAGAAAAGCAGCTTTATTTTGAGTGTTTCAGTCTACCTCGGCCGTGGATCAGCATTCCCGTGTTCTCTTTAACTCCAGGAGTCATTTAGCAGCATTATTTATGGAAAAATTGATTGAATTTAATGAAATGGAATGAGAGGGAGTCTTCATGGTTCTCATTGAGTGCTTTAGGTTAGCAGTAATTCATCAGAATGAGATATGATTTTGGTTGGGGCTAGTGTGTTCTTTATGAAAGCCTGTCTTCATGGACAAATTATGAAAATAACCCTAAGCATTCTAGACATTGGAGGTTTGAATTCCCTAGTGGTCCAGTGGTTAGGTATGTGGGCCTTTCACTGCATGGCCTGGGTTCAATCCCTGGTGGCAGAACTAAGATCCCATCAGCCGTGCAGAGCAGCTTAAACCCTTCCCATCTCCCTGCAACTCCCCCCCCCCCCAAAAAAAACCCAAACAAGACGTTGGAGGTTTAAAAGTCTGCAAAATTGAGAACAAAGTAGGTTTTATTAACTGTTTCTGCAGTATTTTGTGGATATAACCCTAATCATAGAGGGCCAGTCTCTCTGAATTGTATTTTGCAAATTTAATTTAGTTGAGAATAGGGGCCAGTTAGAAACTTGAGTGCTATTTGGCTCCTGTCCTGCCTCTTCCCCTCCATTTAGCGAGTCTGCCACGTGCAGGGTCTGCCGACCCACCTACAGCCTTCCTGTTCCCTTCCTGTGTCTGGACCTCTTACCTGGCCTGGCCCTTTACCTGATTAACTGCTCCTCATCCTTTTGGGTCTCAGCCTGGCTCTCTTCCTCTGGGAAGCCTTACATGAATTGGAGTAGATTCCATTCTTCCTGCAATTTTACATGATGTATTTTTCTTTTCATGGTGCTTACCACAATTTTAATTCAATTGTAATTTGTCTTATTTCTTTAATGTCTCCTGCTAGATTATCAGTTTCCTGAGAGAAAAGGCATGTCTCTGTTCTTTAATATATTCTCAGGGCCTTTGTACAGAGCTTGGTACAAAGTAGTTGCTCAAACATTTGTTGAAACATGGAAAGAAAGAGTTGGAAGCTTGTTGTGAAGAATTTGGCTTTTCACATTTTAGTTGGCAGAGCTTTAAGATGGCCCTCAGTGATTCCCACCTCCTGGTGTTCATGTCCTTGTGTGAGCTCTTCCCCTCAAATGAACCTTGTAGTGACTCATTTCTGACACTTGGAACATGGCAAGAGTATAGGGTGTCACTGGTGAAGTGAGGTGACATAGAGAATGAAGCTTCTATCTTGTGTGCCCTCTTTTGCTGTTTGCGTGTTCTGATGGAAGCTGGCTGCCATATTGAGAGCCGCACAATGAGAGGCCCAGGCCACGTGGCCAGGAGCTGAGGGAGGCTTCTGATCACCAGCTGCCTGAGGCCCTCGGTCCAGTGTCCTGGGAGGACAGGATCCTGCCCATAACCAACTGTGTGAACTTTGAAGCAGGTGATCTGTCCGTTGAGCCTTCAGATGAGACCCTGGCCCTTAAGTTGGCTGCAGCCTGTGAGGATTCTTAAGGCAGAGGCGCTGAGCTAACTGTGCTGAGATTCCTGGCTCACAGAAACTGAGATAGTAAATGCTTGTGGTCTTAAGACACCAAGTTTTGGGGTAATTTAGTTAAGAGAGTCAGATCATGAATACCCAGATTTTTCTCTGTGAGGTTATTAGATGATATTAATGATGATAATGGGAATTTATATATATGCCAGGTCTTGTGCTCAACACTTTATATGCACACTCTTATCTGTTCCTCACATGAACTGTCTGATGTAGGTCCTATTATTATCTCCAATTTACAAATGAGAAAAATGAGGCAAAGAATGGTGGAGTAGCTTGTCCAGGGGTCTTGGCAGAGCACAGGTAGTGTAATCCTGGAGCCTGTGCTAAAGATAGACTAGAACCTGAAACACTTTGGGGCTCCTTCCTCACCTAAGGACCAGGGATCCTAACTCTGAGTTTCCAGGACTTAGTGCAATGGGAGTCAGGGGTGCCACGGTTCAGGATGAGGATTTGGGTAGTGGCTCAGCTTCGACCCTGTCTCTTTAAGGAGTGGAACAAGCCCATCTAGAAGCGATCCAGCTGTTCTCTGATATAGGCCTGGCTTCCTAATGCCTTGTGAATTGGCATGCTTAGTGTGGAAGCCCACTCCTCCTGTGTCCAAGAATAAAATCCAATCAGGAATATAAAAGATGGTGGCTTTTGGAAGAAAATGAACAGCATCCACCGTGATTACAGCTTGTTTTTCAACTTCTGCAAGATGAAATTAAATTGAGTAATTGTTTGCACATTTAACCACATGACTCAGATCTGTCTGCGGCAGATTGTGGCATTGTGAATATTTAAACCGGTAATAAAGCCCTTTAAGCTTATGTCCCATTTTATCACATTTATCTATAGACCTAAAAATGCAGTGGAACAGAACAGAAGATGTTTTGGGGGAGAAGCTAACATTCTGTAAGATCTCTATAAATTGAGGTTACGCAGTTCCAAGGCTTTGTGCTGGGGATGAATTTTGTATGCACAATGACTCTGAGCCTGGAATTCTGAAATAGATGTTCTTTCAAAGAAATTTTGGAAGACCGTGACTCCATTGTTGTCCATTTTTCTGTCCTGTGGTGTGCTTGTGTATCTCCCACCTCAGAATCGATTTCTAACCACTTCTTGAGTACTGTGGCGTTGCATCATAATTGCTCACTCAAATAGATTCACTTTGAATGATAGGCAAATAACCAGGCATGTACAGATTACAAATAAGTGTTGGGTTTAAAAAAAAAAGTATGTTGACTATGTAACTATTTGAAATGTTGCCTCAGAGAAGACCTCATATTCTGCAAACAAACCCGTGTGTCTCATAGTAAAACCCTCTGACAGTTCAGCAGAACTTTTCTAGATAAACAATAATCAAGTTTGGGCTCTTATGAAAAGATCAGTTTACAATTTGTCAGGAGTATATGCTTGTACGTTGGTCTTAATGGTGTTATGCAGGGGAGTTTGGATGGAATTTGGATTTTATATTCACAGCTCTGTTTGGCCTCCAGTGTTCAGCTGTCATGATTTGAATTTGTTTTCAGCTGTCATGATTTTGGCAGCCTTTTGACACTGGAATTGTTTTCTAATGTGAGTGAGATCACAAGTGAACAAAATGAATGTTTGATTTGGTATTCTGTTCAAGTATCTACATTTGGAGAAATGTGTTCTTTATACTGGTAACTTATATTTTGCTCATGAAAGGGTGTGTATGTATGTATATATATATAATGACTCTAAGATGTAAATATATATATTATGACTGTAATTAGAATGGAAATATATATATATACACATATCATAACTATAACTAGAATGGATGGCCGTGGTACATAACGGTTGCTTCTTCCCATTCAGCCGTGTCCCTGGATCCTAGCATCACCTGATATCTGCCATCTTTTCCCTTGGCTTCTGCAGCACTGTTTTCTCATGCTTTTCTGACGTGGCTTCCCTGATATCTCTGGCTCTGTCTTTTTGTCTGTGTCCAGTTCTTCCTGTCAACCTTTAAATATTAATGATTACCCAGTGTTCTGTCCTTAGGCATCTTCTTACTTTATTAATCTCTCCTGGATCTTTCCATTCACTAGGAAAGTTTTTACAAACACATAACTGCTCCACCCTTTAAATAGATATCTCCAGCCCAGGTCGGAGGTTCACGACACTGCCCGTCCGGTTGTTTAGGGACATTGCCGCTTGCGTGGCCTCCCTCCTGTGGCAGTCCAAACTCAGTATGTGCAGAACTGAGCTGATCTTCCTCCTGCTTCTTGTTGCGGAGAGTGGCATTGCCCTCCATCTGGTCACCCTGGTCTATGCGCTGCTGTTACCCCTGAATCACCCATCCCCAAACCTGGCCATTATACCTCTGATGCTCTCAAATCAATTTTTCTTTCCCAGCTTCCCGTGAGTCCCTTAAATTAGTATCACCTCCCCCCAGCCCCACCTCATTCGTCATTCTTATTACACCATCTTTAAGCCAGCTGGTTTCCAGTCCCATATTTCTGAAATCCCTGCTTAAAACTCCTCAGTGACTTTCTACTGTCCTCCAGGTAAAGTCCAGATTATTATTGTGGGTTATGGTACCTCTCTGTGATTTGGTTCTTGCTCACCTCTTTAACCTCACTCTTTGCCATTCCTTGAATTGTCCCAGCTCCCAGGCCCATCACGCTAGTCATATGTAGTTCCCCAGACCTGTCATGCCATTGCCAGGGTGCTGTGGGCATGCTCTTCCTTTAGTCCAGTGGTTTTCAAACCAACCAAGCCCTGGAGTTGGTTTTTCCCTCCAGGGGACATTTGGAATGTCTGATGGCATTTTTGATTGTCAGAGCAGGAGTTGGCAGGGGGGAGTTGCTACTGGCACGTGGAGGCCAGGGCTGCTGCTAAATTTCCCACAACACACAGGACAGCCACAAAACAAAGAGTTAACACTTTCCATGTGCCTGGAGTGCCCAGGTTGAGAAAGACTGCCAAACTGTTTGGTGACTTCTTTTGCTTTGGCCAGGTCAAGACCAGGTCACTTCTGCAGCCTTTGACTAGCTTTGTGACCTTGGGCAAGTGACCTTACTTCTGTCTCAATTTCCTCATATATAAAATGCAAGTAATGATTATTCAATGTCTTATGTATGTTGTGAGGATTATGTATGTTGCGAGGATTAAATATGTTAGGACTGTGTATGGGAGGTAGTAATTGCTCAATAAATGTTAGTTTTTTATATCATTATTATTATTTGGTCTGTTCTTTAATTACAAATGTTTTTTTACCTACTCAAGCAGAATGGATCACTCCTTCTTTATGTCACACATAGACTGGGCGCACCATGACGAAATGGTCTGTGACCCCATCTAAATCTCAGTGCCTGGCGTAGATGAGGCACCTAATAAGTATTTACTGGATGAATGATTTCATATATTTCTATATTGTAAATTCAAAATTCTCCTCCAATGTACAGAAGCTTAATAAATATTAGGTATTGTTATTAATATTTAATTATTAATATAATTTCACGTGCTGGACTATACTCATTTGCTCAACTGTGTCTTACTCTTTGTGACCCCATGGAGCCCGCCAGGCTCCTCTGTCTATGGGATTTTTCAGGCAAGAATACTGGAGTGGGTTGTCATGCCCTCCTCCAGGGGATCTTCCTGACCTGGGGCTTGAACTCACATCTCCTGCATCTCCTGCATTGGCAGATGGATTCTTTACTACTAGTGCCACCTGGGAAACCCAATATAATTTATAGTTATGTGTTATTAGATAAAATATAGTTCTCTCCTAATATAATTCTTAATTTCCAAACACCTGAAATGTTTTGATGTCAGCCCTTCGTTACAAGTGAATTTTCCCCATGTAGGCTGTGTGGCTTGGGACACAATCTTGTAATGGACCATGGGTCCCTGGAGAGCTTGGTGGTTTGCTGGAGGAGGCTCCTGACATGAGGTTGTCACAGGCACGGACATGCTCCTTTCTTCAAGGAGGTGGATGAATACCCAGGTTCTTCCTTCTCACATGGCAGATGTCCCCTGGGTGCTGGAGAGCCCCTGCCTCCTGCTTTGATGGATGGGGGTGGGGGCAGTCTGAGTTGCCTGGCTGAACTATATGAGTGCTAGGCTCTAGAGACTAAGTGTAGGTTCAGAATTTAAAGAGAGTTATCACACTGTGTGGCCCATGACACAGGAGATCGTCTAATTTGACATTAGAGTCCTTTGGGACTTCCGCTGTGGGCAGCACTTCAAGTCAGATACACATTTGTTCTCATTGTTCCCTGCCTGGCGCATCCTTTTTCAACCTGGGAAATTCCCACTCATTCTTCATGGCTCAGTTCAATGTCCAGTTATTGGTTCAGCCAATTTTTTGGTGCATCTGCTCTGTGTTAGGCACTGTTATAGGCCCTAGCAAAGCAGTAGTGAATAAACACGTCCTGGGTTCATACAGCTAATAACTCTGGTGGAGGAACTGGCCACTAAGCAAGTGGACACGAGATCATTTCAGAGAGTGATGGACACTGTGAAGACAGGGCAATGAGGTGATGTGATGGGGGGTGGGGGAGGGTCCCTTCAGATGGGTGGTCGGGGAAGCCCCTCTGAGAAGGGGACATGGAGCCAGTCATGGGAGGAGGGGGGCATAGCCCTTGCCAAGCAAGTGCAAAGACCTTGAAACTGCAGTGAGCTTGATGTTCTTGGGAACGCCTTTTCTGTCTCTTCCGATTAGTTTTTGGTTTTGTATTTGGCTCCCAAGCTGCTTTGTCCGGCTTTCTGCAATGGTGCTAAGCACTCCACATTCTAACATGAGTTCATGTTTCCTCCCAGCGTTCATGCTTTGCAGATTCTTTTAACCTTTCAAGAACATTGTATCTGAAATGACAGCAATTAATAGCAATAGCTAACATTTCTTAAGCCCCTGCTTGACAGTGCTAAGTGCTTTGCAGGTGTTTTCTCCTTTTGTACTCACTGTAAGCCCCTGACATCAGTACTGTCATAAATCTCATTTTTCAGATGAAACTGAGGCACCAGCTAAATCACTTGCCCTGGGTCATGCAGCTGGGAGGTGACCCAGCTGGGGTTCCAAGCCAGACAATCAGGCCACAAAGCTGCCCACTCACCAGCGCATCCTCCACTTTCCAGGACTGTGGCTCACAGGAGTCGCCCTCACCCGAGGAGGTCCTTGTCACCTAAGGGTGTGAGCTGAGGCCTCGTCTGTGTCTATACAGGCTGCTGCTGGGGGAGCTGCAGGCCCAGCAGCTGTGCCTCTGGGCCTTTCCTGGTTCTGGTTGTTGAGGAGAAATGAGTGTGCTAGAAATAGTTGGAGGAAGCCATGAAACAGCAGATTCCAGCAGTGGAAAATAGGAGAAGATAAGAAGGCTGAGTCCTGAAGCACTGATACTTTCAAACTGTAGTGTTGGAGAAAACCCTTGAGAGTCCCCTGGACAGCAAGGAGATCAATCCAGTGAATGTTAAAGGAAATCAATGCTGAATATTCATTAGAAGGACTGATGCTGAAGCTGAAGCTCCAGTACTTTGGCCACGTGATGCAAAGAGCTGACTCATTGGAAAACACCCTGATGCTGGGAAAGATTGAGGATAGGAGGAAAAGGGGACAACAGAGGATGAGATGGTTGGATGGCATCACTGACTCAATGGACTTGAGTTTGAGCAAGCTCTGGGGGTTGATGATGGACAGTGAAGCCTTGCGTGCTGCAGTCCATGGGGTGGCAAACAGTCTGACATGCCTGAGCGATTCGGGGCAGCCTGGGTGCGAGCCTCCCAGTGTTGGCCCAGAAGACTGAGCGCAGGGCCCTGTGGGATGACCCCAGGTGCTCACATGCCTGCCTGCAGGGAGAATTGTGGGCTGGGTCAGGAGCTCATCCCTCTGCAGGCTCAAGGTCCTGCCTCCATTCTCCCTCCTCTCTGGGACTCAGGAAAGCCTCATGTCTTGTTGAGCCTGTTTCTGTAGAATGCTGATGATGGCTTTTCAGGGAGTGTGAAAATCACAAGAGATGGTAAAATGTGAAAGTGCTTCATTAGAGATCCCATGCTACAGAAATGGCAGTAGTTTTTATTATTCGATCATAGAGAGGTTTGCCAGAAGGTATTTTTGAATTATCCGAAGGTTTCATTTGTTGCCTCTCCACATCATTAGACCCAGTAAGTGCGACTTGGCTGCATTTTGGTATTTGTAGGTTAGGATAAAATTTTCTTAAAAGGTAGCTCTTCTATTCATAAAGCCTCATTAGAGCCCAGACATGGCAGCAGAACAAGATGTGGGCCTGGGACCCTTCCAGGGTCTTCCAGAGCCTAAGCCTTCCGAATTCTCTCCTTTCAGTTGTGGTGAAATGCCAGCTTTCATACCCCTTTCCCCACCCTTAACTCCACAGTTAGGGGAGTTTTATTACTGACAATGACAGCATTTCAAGGGGCTGCCCCTAAAGCTGCTTTGTTAATGAAGACATTTCTGGAAGTTTCTTTTTTTCCACTGACTGTGTGTTCAGCACGTTCCCCATTGCTTGCCCCCATTTGATGTGAACACATATAATACCCAGCTGCCAATGTTTTGGATGCAGATGGTTTAAAGGAAACTAGAAACTCTAGAGCTCTAGTCTGTTTAGAATATGCCTGAGCATCGCATTCTCTTAGCTAGATTTTCTACTCAGAGGGGGAAATGTCATGGATCTCCCAAGACATGGATTGATTATTTCACTTACTTGACAGATATTTATTGAGCACTAATATGTGTCAGGTACTCTTATAGACACTGGGGGGACAGAATTGGACAAGAGTGAAAAAGTCCCTGCTTGTCTAGGTTTTAAATTCTAATAAGAACATAGACATCACCCCAGACATTTAGATAAATTAGAATCTCTGATAGAACAGAAGTTGTCAGAGGGTGATGAGATAGGTGTGCTGGTGTGGAGTACTTCAGTGGACCCAAAACTTAAATGAGAGCGGTCAGCAAGGTCTTACTGAGAAATGAAAGTCAGGTGGAGGCAGATTAAGTCTGGGGAAAGGTATTCTAGGTGATGCGTACATGCTAAATTGCTTCAGTCATGTCTGATTCAGTGATATCCTATGGACTTAGCTTGCCAGGCTCCTCTATCCATGGGATTCTTCAGTCAAGAAAACTGGAGTGGGTTGCCATTTCCTCCTCCAGGGGATCTTCCTGCCCCAGGGATCGAACCCACGTCTCTTAAGTCTCCTGCATTGGCAGGCAGGTTCTTTAGCACTAGCACCACCTGAGAAGCCCGCATGTGGAGGCCCAGAGGTAAGAATGAACATGGCCTGTTTGAGGAACAGTAAATGGAATGTCTGGAGTATGTTCAGTGGGTTGCCATTTCCTCCTCCAGGGGATCTTCCTGCCCCAGGGATCGAACCCATGTCTCTTAAGTCTCCTGCATTGGCAGGCAGGTTCTTTAGCACTAGCACCACCTGAGACGCCCCCATGTGGATGCCCAGAGGTAAGAATGAACATGGCCTGTTTGAGGAACAGTAAGTGGAATGTCTGGAGTATGTTCAGTGAGCAGCAGTGTGATGGAATAAGTAGGCAGGGTTCTATAGATCATGCAGGGCCTTGTAGATAGGATAAGAAGTTGGGGTTTGCTTGAAATTAGATATCACCTTCTCTACTCTTCAAGTGTAACAGAATCCCACAGTGTGAAGTTGCCTGGAGAGACTCTGTGACCCTGTGTTATCTGCTTGTCTACTGGGGACACTCACCATGGTCCTCCCTGTGTGTGCAGGATCTGCCTGGAGGCTGGCCTTAGTCTACTGGCTGACTGGACAAACTGGCTTTATCTCCTGTGGGGTTGGGGCACATGGGGCGGGTTCTAGGCTCTTCTGTGTCCTTTAAATGCTCTACACTGACTGGTCCTTGCCTTGTTCCTTGACCTAGAAGATTCTTTCTGGAACTTCATATCCTAGGGGCTTGCTCCCTTGCCAGGAAGATGGTTAAGCAGATGGGACTGTTAATGAAACTTAGGTCTGGCTGCTTGCCACTTCAAAGCCAATATTTAAGAGGCAGGTGCTGGTAGAAGGGAAAGTTCACTTTATTCTGGAGGCCAGCAACCAGGAGGGGATGGCAGACTCCAAAGGCGAACTCTCCACTGCTGATCAGTGGGCAAGAGCTTTTAAAGGGGAATTTCGAGGTGTATTGGCAGAGGGAGGGGGCTACATGCAGAATACCATGGACGGTGCTGACAGTCATCTTGAAATCGATCATGCAGTGGTCTGATCAGCAATGTCTTGATTATTTTAAGTACAGTTAATCTTCAGTTCCAGAGTTCATTTGTTCCCATTTATTTGAGGCCAGTTTTTGGAATTGTGGCAGCTTGTATCATGGCCACAGTCTGATCATCATGTAGTTAGTTAATTTCTGCCACCTGGAGGGGGTTTCAGTATTTATAAAACAGCTCAAAGGATATGACTTTCAATATTATCTATAACCCTTGAGGAGGAACTAAGGGTTCTTGACCTTGTTTGATGACTAAACTATTATTATTTGGTCTTGGTTGACTGTTTTCCTTTGCTTCTGTATTTTCTCACTTCCCTCATTAAATTCATTCTTTGGCTAAAGATTTTCTACATTCAAAAGGCAGGTGCAGGAATTGGTGGGGGGTCAGTCCTGGGAAGGCCCCAAAGGGTCCTGCTGCATTTCAGGGCAGGGAGGTTCAGAAGAACCATGGTCATAACCTCTTCAGCCCTACAGATGCAAGAGCCAGCCATCCTGGACTTCTGGAGTCTTTCCTGATTTTCCAGCACAGGCTTTCCCCATCCCAGACCACAGTATGGGGGACTCCATATTAATCTCCCATATGACATTTAAATGTACCTGCTTGGGTGCTTTCAAAAACAGCCTGCTGTTGATGAATTAAATCCACCCTCTTAACCTGGCCTTTAAGGCCTTTACAATTTTGTCCTGTTTACTGCCCTATCCTTCTCATTCTTCTCCTACATAGATTTGCCCTCATGGCAGACCTGTTTATTACTTGCAGTCTCTAGATACCACTTGTACTTTCTGGCCTCATGTATTTGTGCGGGCCAAGCCTCTCCCCTAACACACCTTTCTCTCATCTTAACACCCCAGATGCACGTTGAATTTCTAGTTCAAGCTTGCCTCTCCAGGAAGCCTCTCCCCATTGCTTTAGTTAATGCAGATCTTTTGTGTACCTCTGAACAACTCAGGTGCTTATAATTTTCAGTTGTCATACCTCACAAGGTGGTTAATTTTTTGTATGTGTCTCCCCCTTCAATCAGCTCCTGAGGGAAGCAGGTGCCTTATTGATGATGATGATGATGATAAAAGGTTGAGGGAGGGTAAACATCTGTGAACAAGCTGGAGACCACATGCACCTCCTAAAGCTCAGGCTGGGAGTCGAATCCAGATGAATAAGTCCAGAAAGAGGAAACAGCAGTGTTTTAAGTTTCCAGGCAGTCGTGGTCAGCTTTTCAAAAAGGAGCCCCTTGCTGAAATCTCTCTCCTGAACTCTGGCCATGAGGAAAGATGATTTACCTCACTATAGCCTTGAATTAGCTTTTATCCCGTGTAGAGGGCAAGGATATCTTGCTCTTGGAACCAGTTCTTCAGTGATGGGAAAACTCCCTCCAGGCTTGGAGTGGAAAGTGCCCTTTTCGTCTGGGGAGGAAGATCGATTCCAGAGTTGGTTGAGCCTGGTCACAGGGACTGTCGTCTTGCTTCTGGCAATGATTTGATAAATGTTCTTGTCTCAGACCTCAGGGAGCTTCTCTTGCCCTTGAATTCAGTAATCTTGTTTCTAGGAGTCCATATGACACATACGTCCACACCCGCTCATCTTGTTCACTCTTCCTGTCTATCATGCTGTCGCCAGTATGCTCACCTGATACCTGGGCTGCGTGTTCTTGGAACTTCTTACCCACACTTAGTTGTGTGAGTGGCTTCAGTGAGGAGTGGTGCGGTGTGGCCAGAATTTCAGAGCACATACTCTGCACTCGTGTGCATTCTGTTTCTCTGTTCACAAACAGCATTTCAAATAGGCACAACCAAGTTGGTGGTCTACCTTTATGGGCTGAGAGATAGTAAAACCATCCAAATCAGCTTCCTCTAATATCTTTTGGTGTAAATGTTTCTAACTATTAGAAACAAGTATTTTATATTACCTGGAGGCTAATAGGTATGCTTTTGTGTTGATGGCCAAGCGTTTCTCTTTTACCCACAGATCACATGTTTTCTCAAAGGGACAATAAGATGCACTCAAGAAAATTAAATGATTTCCTGTCTTACCGGTAAAAGCTAAAAAGCACACACACAAGAAATGAAACTCTTACCCCAGGAGAAATTTAGGTGGAGGAAAATAAGATAATTGAATAACAGAAATGTTTTCCAAATTTCATAGCACAGGAGTTCTAACTATAAAAGCTTGACCGAAGGCCAAGACTCACTAACTTTTTCATGAAGAATGGCTTATTTTGCAAAGTTAAACTATCTAGGGCCCAGAGATGTTGCTTTAGGCAATATTTAGTACCTTTCTGTTTTTTTTTTTTCTTAAAGTAGTATTTCTTATTGTAGAAGTAGTAAATATTCGCTGTCTGAAATTTAGAAAATAGAGGTAACTCTTGGTTTCTTTCTGAGACTCTCCCAGGGTGGTCACGATAACCTGATCTTGGAGCTATTTTCGGAAATGATGACTTTCTTGTAGCTTTTTCAGGAACATTTTGCTGGTTCAGTGCCTGTGTCTTGAACCTTACAGAAAAGTGTGTCTGTTCACGTAGATCCTCTGCCAGGTTCACCTTACTCAGGCTGTCTTCCCTTTGAAATGTGCTGCTCTGACCTGCCAAGGGGAATTCAGCCTAATCTAGAATGAGGAACCCCTGAAATGATGGTGCTTAGTCCTCAAAGAAACAGTCTTTCTTTAGAAGACACCCCAACATTTAAGTACCTGCTCGTATTCCCTGGCAATCAACTGACCACTGTTTTATTTTCTGTAACCACTGAACAGAAGTGAGCCATTTCTGTGGATTTTCTCATTTTGTGTCTTTTGGTTTCTCCCCCACACACCGTTCCCACTTTGTTTTGAACCAAAGGTGATTTGGTTCAAAAGCACAGATTTGTGCCTTGTGGCACAAATTCCTCATTTTTGTTTCTCTGAGGTAATTAGGAAAGCCAGCCTATTTTTGTTGAAAGACCAGTGATATGATAATTCTGTGAGTGTGGACCCCAAGTATTGTTCCATCTTTGCATCCCCAATGCCTTTCAGACTATTTAGCACATAGTAGGTACTCAAAAATGAATTCATTTAAAATACAGAATTAAATATCAACACACCCTTGTTGGTTCATTTCCTTGATGTAGGGCTGTCATGCTGTGTAACCCCTGGGACATCCTTCACATGGGTTGTCCTGCTTGTGTGGCCAAGTGTGTTGGTCTTGTCTACAAGCTATAGTCAATCCAGGGTATGAGATTTGATTAGCTGGTTGATTCTTAGTATTTTTTTTAAAAAACAATCTCTGTGAGTGGCATTGGGTTGGCCTATTTGGGAACCACCCATGCTCTTCCCCTATTTCACGCTATGTCCCAGTTGTCTCCTTCAGCCTCAGAACCTTGTATTCTGTTCAAGTTCACCCTGAATGGGTAGACTTTATCTAAATTCCAATCCATGCCAGGATTGCTTCCACTTCATATCATTCTGCTCCAACCCATTCATGTCTATTTTCTCTTTGATCTTCCTCTGAAAAATTCATATGAACCTCTGCAGGTATCCGCTTGTGAGTGGATTTCTGCTCAGAACCAGCCATATGTGAAACTCCTCCCTGACAGTGAAGCCTCATCTTACCTAGTGATTTCTCCCATTGGATGAGTTGCTCTTAAATTTCAATTTTCTCTTTCTTAGATATCAAGCTAAACTGAAAAGCCCTAGACCATTAAGTGGATGAGTAGTAGAAGACACTAGTAACTCAAGAGCTTGCAGACTTACTTCAGCTTTGTTACGTAGTCTCTTGAAACAAAGGTTAACATACCCACTAGCAGTGTGAAGTAGTTCGTAGTGTCACCAGTGAATTTCTTTTATAGATGTCAAGCTATCTTATGTGGAAGTAGAATGTTTGGTATACTTATTATAGTCTCATTGATGACATAAAATTTGTATAGGTTTCCCATTGGCTTTAGGTGGCCAATTATTGTTTGAGTCCACCCATCACATCCATGACAGACTTCTGTTGTAGTTCCTTTGGAGCATCATTTTACTGGCAATGGGTTCTTTCCCCATCATTCATTATTTTCTCCTTGATGACATGAATAGTGTCTTTTTGTATGCATTCCCAGTGGTGATAATTATGCCAGGACATTTCTGCTCAATAAGTGTTAATCAATTGAATAAATATATCAAAAGTCTTAAGCTGGTGGGTCAGAACATCTTTGAGTGGTTGGGTATGAAGATCCCATTGGGGGTGAGGGGCTATTGAGATTCTTTAACAGTTCATATGGTTGGAGAATCAGAGGGAAGTCTGAGGGGCACAGTTCCTCTCCATGTATGGAAACGGAAGAAGAAATCATATTAGTGAATATTAAAAGTTGTGTAAGCAGCTATATAAATTGCATGAGATATTGGTAATGTTAGTTTTGAGGTACCATAAAATCATAGTTTTCACTCCAGTTAAAGCTAGAACTATGAACACTGGATTGGGCAGAATCACCAGTGTCTGAAGATGTGGAGAATCACCTGGTACCAGGGAGCAGTGCCGGTGAGGACTCTGGACGGCCACAGGGTCCTCAGGCCCGTCCCGTGGCCCCTCGTGTGACCGCTGTGGTGTTCCAGGTAAACTGGGGAGATGAATTAGTCTCTGAATTCTAAGCCATGAGAAAGTTGGTGGCTGCCAGGAATGGATGATCTCATGTTAAGAGCGAATCTGCTAAGTATCTCTGATTTCTGGGGCTGCCAGTACTAGAGCCAAGGAGCAACCTGTTACTGTGGACCGTGTCAGCCCACACACTCACGGAGAGTGGTGTCTGCTGTCCCAGGCCATCTCAGGGTTGTGACTTTGACCACTGTAGCATTGTCTTCATTTAGGATCCACAAAGCAGCTCTTCCTCTCATATACCCTTTTAGGCCAACATGGCCCTGTCTCCTAGGAGACATGCTCAGTATTCTGAGAACAGTTACCTTAGTTTGATACAGGCAGCCTGATGTCTATAGGGCTGCCTTGGAAACAAACCCATCTGTAAGGAAGGATCCTTCCTTCTTGATGAGTTACTGTGGACTCTGGACAGGTCCCTTAACCTATTCTCATCTCACATCCCTCTTCAGATGGAGAAAATAACTTCTGTATTGCCCTTGTAATAAGGTGGTATCTGTCAATCGACTTAAGTCCTTTGAGGAAATATATATTCTGAATGATGATAGGGAAGCAGTGTTGTCATGATGAAAAATGGGTGCATTCTCTGGTGTAAGATACAAAATCTGTTAATGCCTCAAACCTTGGTTTCATTTCTCCACAATTTATAGCTGAATGAACTCATCTTATAAAGGTTTAAGAACTGAATGTGAATCTGGAGAAGCTCTTTAAGACAATGGAGGTCTGCTTTGGTGATACATTTAATTTGGAAAGAAGAGATTATTTTCTAGTATATTATTTTCTCTGGGTTAAAAAAAAAAGAAATAGATTTATGCCTTATCTTCAAATGCTCCAAATTATATGTGACAGCTTTTCAAAAAGCTGGTATCTAAAGGCAAAAAACCAGACTCTTTGCATATATATGACTTGACAGCATTCTTGGCCCGGGACTGTAGAAAAGCTGTCATTTATTGCTGTAATTCAGCCATGGTGATTAATTGTTCAAGGGCCTTCATTGTACTTTGCCAAAACAAAATTAAGGGGAAACAACATTCTCATCATGCAAATCATGTAACTTTCATGTTTATTAATTCTTCTGTGGAGGAATCAATATCCACTCTTGAATGAGAGTCCTAATCACTGTGAACCTTTCTCAAACATTGCTGGGAGAAATCATTTTGAATTTTTCTAGGGGACTCACCTCATTATCCCAACAAGTTAAATCTCTTTGTATACTTCTCCTGTATCATAGGCTTTTGAGGTTTTTCTGTGGATTTACAGGGATGTGACATTCGCTTCAGAGTCTACCGGTCATGTGAAAGAGATTTTAAATGCTCCTTCACGTGATTGTTTTTGAGCTACAACTAAGAAGCAGCTTAATGATCCTCTGAGTGTATTTCCACTCTCCTAGGTATTTTGGAGGGTCCTTGATGTTGAATCCACCTGGTGACTCCAAGTGTTGGTGTTCCTGTCTCTTGTTGTACCACTCTAAAAGAGACAAACATGATCCTATTTTATCCTACTCTATTCTTGAATACAGTGGATGGACTCAGAGATTTTGTTTTTCCTACATTTTTTCCCCCGATCCCAAATATATCTGTCTTCTATTGTTTGTGACATATTTATGAATGGTAGTTATTTACCAATAGGGAACATGGTATATGTTGGTTTTAATCCATGTACAAACAGCTGAATTTAGCTTGGAGAAGTGAAACCCAGGGGTCATGTTAGAATTCTAAGACCTTGATTTTTCATTTATTTTCTTGCTCCCTTCTGCCTTGTTCTCTTCCAACAAAATAGGGCAAGATAAAGCACACAGTGACAATATTATCTCTTTTTCAGTCCGCTCCCTAATTGCATCACTGTTGTGGCGTAGATATCTGTGTGGAAATATTTATGCCTCAGTAGCGCTACGCTGAACTGTCCATGGTCCTGAAAGGCTTACAAGAAAACTATTCTTGAGCAAGAACACAGCCTCGGATGGAATCAAACCTTTTGCTCCTTGAACTTAAAGCTGTAGATTCCCATGGCTGGGTTTTGCCATACTGAAAGAAGTGGGGAAATGAGGATAATTATTTCATTGGTTTGCGCTAAACCAATGCTTTTTTTTTTACCCCTGTTTGTACATTGATTTTATTTTTTTTGGTTTTAAGTTCTCTTGGTCCTAGATATTGGGAGAGTTTCTCACTTCTGGACTGTTTCTGGTAGATGCAGCTCATGTTTTCATTTTTCCTTTCTTGAAGTTACCTCAGAGGATCACAGAGAGAACACAGGGAATTGACAATTATTTTTAATGAGAGGTGTATGTGCAGCGGCTTCTCATTCTGAATTCCCTGCACTTCTTTCTGGTGGAATCAGGGGCTTTGGGATGTGCTACTAGTGCTGTTTGCATTGACAGTGAGTTCCATAGTCATTTTCTGGCAAGACCAAATGGGCTCTGGTTTTGAGTTTTATTTCAGGAGCATGTCTTCCTACCCTAAACAAACCAACTAGTTGCAATATTTGAGGAAAACACAAGCTGTCTAATATTTGTCTGTGTTTGAATGAAGGTGAAGAGCACGTATGGTGTAAAGGGATTTAAAAAATTAAATAACTGCCAACTTCCCTTTTCCTGACTTTCTATGAAAGTCAGATTCATAGGCTTGAAGGTGTCCTGGATTTGTAGGCTACTGATGGCCTAGAAGATTCTCAGGAAACAGGGAACACTTTCAAAAAGAAAGTATATCACGTACATAGCTGTGCTGCCTTGATACCAACACCAGGATCAAAAGTGATATTCAATTATGTGTATATTTTTGGTAGCTGGCCCCTCATACAGCCAACAGTGCAGTAGAAAAAACAGACATAGGATAAGTAAGTGTCCATGTACTAAGGATGCCACATAAGCAAAGGGTGAAGCTTCATGTTTGCATATGAAATGCTAGTCATAACAACGCACATAGCATTGTCAGAATTCCTCAAAACTATGCCCTGGGAATTTTTTTCCCACTAAAAATTATTGTATGAGTATCACATGGGGCATGTTACCCATGTACATTACAATCTCAATTATTATGATGTCTCCTAGATATATCCAAAGTAAAAATGGATATTCTTACTATTCTGTTCAAACTTTGACTCAGATCCAGTTTTTTTATGTTCACATGTGGCAGTAGGCTGTAGCCAACTCAAATGGAAGAAAGGATAACTAAATTACATGGGTTCAATAAGCCCTACCCTTTCCAGATGACAGCTTTGTAATAACTTGGCAAAACACTCTATTTAAAATTCTTTAGTTTTTTTCTTTTTTTACTCTGTGTAACAACAAAATTGCAGAACTGATACAAAAATAAACTTCCTTGGCATTAGCTTGTCTAATCAGAATGCCATTATGTGATATGAAAAACACACCTAATAGTGGTGAGATTATGTGCTGAAACTATAGATCATTAGGTCTTAGTTTATTTTACAAACCACATGTACAAGGTTCTCTATTAGCTAGTGATCTAAACTATGCAGTCATTATAGTGTCTGAAATTATCCTAATCTGTAGAATTAGAAAACATGCATGCATATTTACTTTGCTAAAAAGTTATAGGACTTACTGAAAGAAACTCATATAAATGGATGAGGCAAATCAATGGATTCTGCTGGCAGGATTTCATACAAACCAGAATTAATGTTCTGCAATGGGATTAAGATTTCGAATAGAGGCATAAAGTGTGTGCACAGGACCAAACACAGCCTGAATGGGCTAAATCCATTTTTTTGTTCCTACATAGATCAAGGGAAAGAGGTTTTCCAAGATGATGCTTGTTAAATATTCAAATGAGAACTAGATTTCAGTGGGTGTTGGAGGGAAAGCACATTAGCTGGATTAGTGAAGATCTTTTATATTACTTTGAGGTACATTTCAAGAGTCTGTTTATGCTTAATGTAATTCCTCTGTGTTTATTGTCAAAAGCAAAAGGAAGGAGAAAAGAAGATGACAGATGTCCTGCAAAATTAAATATGGTATAAAAAATGCTGTGATAGCATTGAATTCACCCCTGCTAAGGCTGAAACATGAGCTTAGGACAACACTGAAAATGTGTATTGTGAGAAGTCACTTCTAAAAATTTCTGTGTTGTGCTGGAGTGCTTTGCAGAAGGCAGAGATGAAGTGGTTCAAACATGGATTCTGACCTCAAGGTGTATGTAGTATAGTAAGGATGGTATGTAAATCAGAAAGAGGATGCTCTCTTGCAGAACAAACATCCAGGAGGGAGAGGGGACCTTACCCTTAGCCTGTGGCTTCCTAAAATGTTGAAGAGTCCTGGGCAGGGTGGGTCTGCTCCTCATCTGGGCCAGGGCGGGTCTGCTCCTTGTCTGGGCCAGGGCTGGGGTGGTCAGGAGCTACACAACCGCAGAGCTACTGCACTTGGAAAGAGTGAGGCGCTGGGAAGGGCAGTGGGTAGGAGATTGCTGTGACTCCTCTTGCCTGGGTGAGGTCCATCTGGCATGGGTGGGCAGGGTGGTTGAGTGAGTGAAGAGCTTGGAGGAGGGGAGAGGAGTTGGGAGGGTATTTTAATAATCCGGGTGAGAGAGAGCAGTTGAGGAACCATAATGGTGATGGAGAGGAAGATGTGGACACAAGGTTGGAACAGAACTGACCGTGCCTGGCAGCTTTCATTGTGGTGGAGTGTGGTGCTGGTGGGGTGGCGGGCCTTGTGGGTAGAGAAGGGCCTATGATTCCACCCTAGGTAATGAGGAAGAGAGTGGTGCTGTTGTTAGGAATAGGAGAGTGGGTTCAGGAGAAAAGGTAAATATTGTGAAAACAGAGCTTGAGATTGGGCTCGAAGCCTGAGCTCTGTGTGAATGCATAGGTACTCCCTGTAAAGTCAGCCCTGATTGAACAGCGGTGCACCCCACGTTCTTCCTGGGCACCCGCTCACGTGCCTGGGAATGTCCAGTGAGGAACAGAGCCGGACTGCGCTCGCTGGTGCAGGGATATCACAGGGCTGAAACTGTGGCTGAGAGGAACAAGAATCACAGCCAGCTCTGCATGGAATGGTTATCCAGTTCCACGTAGTCGTTGGTGATAAGCTCCTTATCAGATGTGATTAATTCCTCAGAACAAATGGGGACCCAGAAGTTCTCTGACATTTTTCTCAGTTGAAGTGTGAATGAAAACTTTGAAAGCTGAAGAACTTTTAGAAGGCTTCCTGTCTTTTTGCTCTTTCTGCATACCAAGATCTCACTCTCCTGTGCATATTGCCCAGACTCTCTGGGCGTTTTTGTGTTGGGGAAAGGAGATATTAACCTTTTTTCCCCTTCCTGGATGTGTCATATTTGTGTCAGACACACTCTTATAGAGAGCATTTATGAATGCTACATTAATTTTTTGATATAGGCATTATTATTTTATCTGTATTTTACAGATAAAACTAAAGTTTAGGGAGGCAAGAGTCTCTAAAACCCCACAGCTCCAGTCAACAGGATCTGTCTCTTCTCACGATGTTGCCTTTCTTTACTGATCATAACAACACCATGCTCAGGCTGCTCAAGATTTTTAAAAAGTTGTGGCAGGACTAATGTTAAAACTATTTTCCAAGGGAGTCAATTGGGTTTTGGATTCAGGACCCTAAAGAGAGGAGAGGCTGAGAATGTCCTGGGATGAAAATCAGGGTCAGGTGGCATCGCCTCTGACACAGTGGCCCTGGAGGCCTGTAGTCTGCTGGAGGACACGGTTCTCTTTTTGTCTCACTGGGAAGAAGTGTCTGGCCCTTGGGTCAGTTGAAGAAAAATCATCTTCTGGTTTGTAGATTGTGACCTGCCAGCAGGCTGGAGGGAACATCGGGGCAACTGGTCATCCAGACACCCTGGGGGGCCAAACCAGCCTTCTCCTTTCTGGCTTTTCAGCTGCTCCAATGCCTGGAAGCAGAGCTCGAGGGAGGGAGATGGATAGGAGGTTGTGGGGGAGAAATCAGCACCTGGGTAAGAAGGGCCAGTCTTACCTCCCTTGGCACACATCTGATAGCTCTGGGGGAACGCAACTCTCAGGTCAAATTCCTGCTGCACATCAGACCTTCTTCCTGAAGACAGGCCCTACCTGGAGCTGAAGGGGTAACACTGGGAGGCAGTAGAAAGCGGAGCAGCTGCCAAATACTGGATGTGTTTGTACAAAGTGTCTGCTAAGTCTACGAATGTCAGAACAATGGAGAACCTGATTGTTTTGGAACCTGAAATCCATCATTGAATTAATTCTAAATTAGTGATTCACACTGACTGATAGGAAAAATGGGTCCTTCAGTGTACTGCTATTTGAAAACTTCCAAGTTCAAGGATATCTCACTAGGAAAATTGAAAAACATGTCTGATTTTTTTCACTTGCACATTAGCTTGGCTATTTGGGGGGTTCTCTATGGTGGCTGTATCTGATGAAAGCGGGTCTGCAGACTCCCAGCTTCACTGGTCCAGGTTTGCTGGAGGGGGTCAGGTGGTCTCTGCGGGTGTTTAGGGATCGCAGGCTGCACTTCACAGTGGAATTCATCCGTCCCAGTTTTCCTCATCCCAGGAGACCTGAAGAAACTGCCAGGTCTCTAATCAAATGGTTTTGAATGGTTCCTTGCTCTCAGAGTGAGTGCTTCTCCCTAGTGTGAACATGAGGTCGGGGTGGTTCTGACTGCAAAGCCAGTGAGCTTGTGTTGTTTTTTTCAGTACTAGTGCTTAAATCCTACTTGATGTGAGAAACTGAAGATGAATATAAGGGAAAAATCAGGCGTTAGGCTTCTGGCTTTTGAAAGGTTGTGTCGTGTACCTGAGTTATTCATGTTTCTGGCTGGCTTAACAGAGGTGGATTGTTTATTTAGGAATGTTTTGCAGGCCTAGATGGAACCCTTGTCATTTCTCTTACAGTAATGGGTGACGGCTGCCTGAGTGGGTGGATAAGGGTGGTGTGGGGAGGTGTTTCCGACCCCTGGACTTCAAGGCCCCGGCTGGGGTGGTGGCGGTCGTATGGTGGTGTGTATCATCTGTGGGTGGTTTCAAGCCTGTGACCCCTTATGCCCATCATGCTTTGCTTATGTTATTTGTATATATTAGAGGGCACCATCGATGTAATACAACACTTAATTTTAAACTCCTCTAAGTTACTAATAGATTTTTTTCATTGTGTACTTTATTTAAAGACTTTTTTGCTGTTTAAAGGAGTCTCTGTTGACTGAAAAAGTGCACAGCCTTAAAGTTGAGAATTACGTCTTATTTGGCAGACAAAACTGAGGACTTAAGCCCGGACCCAGCATCTCAGATAATTCTGAGAAATTGCTCCATAACGTGGGGAGTCAGGATATGTAGAAGGTTTTACAACAAAGTTCAGATAATCAGAACATCAAAAGAATGCTGTTAATTAAGGAAAACTCAATATCTCAAGTTAAGGAATTTAGTGCTTTTCTATGTATGGGAGCTGTGGTGTTGGAGAAGACTCTTGAGAGTCCCTTGGACTGCAAGGAGATCAAACCAGTCAATCATAAAGGAAATTAGTCCTGAATATTCATTGGAAGGACTGATGCTGAAGCTGAAACTCCAATACTTTGACCACCTGGACATGAGTTTGAGCAAGCTCCGGGAGTTGGTGATGGACAGGAAAGCCCAGCGTGCTGCAGTCCGTGGGTTTGCAAAGAGTCAGACACGACTGAGCGACTGAACTAGGGCTATGTGTGGGAAGACGCAGGAGTCTGGGCTCACTGAAATCATTCTTTTGATATGCACTGCAGCTATCCGGGACCAGTATCCTGTGTTTTCTCATCCTGAGTCTCCTCAGGGTGCACCATCCAGAGCTCCTGTCAGGGCAGCGGTAATTTGATGGCTGCAACAACCTTTGTTTACTGATACAGCATGAAGTTTTTTTCATTTTCATTGTATACAAACAGACGAACAAACAGAAGCACCAAATAGGGCACCACGGGTTTAGGGCAAAGCTACTGCCCCTGATGCTGGGCCATGATGGTACATTTTAGGAAGCATTGTGATGTTCTTCCAGGGCACACAGTCTTCTCTTTGCTGCTAAAGATCTTTATCAGCTCCTGCCCCCTTCTTCTCCACCTTAGGGAGGAAGGTGTGATAGTTTATGTTAGGAAACAGTAAAAAAAAAAAAAAAGATTTGGCTGACTTTTTGTTTCAAAACAGACATTTCAAGGGAATTCCATGGCAGTTCAGCGGTTAGGACTAGCATTTTCACCGCCGAGGGCCCGGGTTCAATCTCTGGTTGAGGGACTGAGATTCCACAAGCTCTACAGTGTGGCCATAAAAAACCTTCCCAAAACAAAAAACAAGCTTTTCAATTTATGAAAATCTACTTAAAAGAACCACTGCCACATTCATACAGCCAGGATGTAATCAGGGATTATTCATAATGACTAAGAGGTGAGAGCTACCCAAGTGTAGATAGATGAGTGGATAAACAAAATGTAGTATATACACAATGGAATGGTATACAGACTTAAAAGGAAGGAAATATTGGAATGTGCCTTAAAAGGAAGGAAATACATGGATGAACCTTGAGGATGTGGTGCTATGTGAAATAATCCACTCACAAAAGAAACTTAATAGATGATTCCACTTATATGAGGTATCTAGAGTAGTCAGACTCATACAGGCAGAAAGCTGAATGGTGGTTGCCAGGAACTGAGAGGGGAGGGAGAAATGGGGAGCTGTTGTTTAATGGGCACAGAGTTTCAGTTTTGCAAGATGAGAAAGTTTTGGAGATCTGTTGCCCAAAATGTGAATGTATATACCATCACTGTACTATAGGCTTAAAGATGGCTAAAATGCTAAATTTTATGTGACTTTTTTTTTCACCCTAGTGAAACAAACAAAAAAAAGTAATAATTTTTTTTTCATTCTCTAAGCCATGCTGATCTGTGGCTGTCTTTAGTCTCTTCCCTGGTGTTGGCACATATTTAGTTTTCTCTTACTGTGCATCTCACATACCTTCCTCCTGTGGGAATTCCTCAGAATCCAGGTTGGACTTATTTTGGGATCTCTCACCTGTGGCCTCCTACAGAGATCAAAGCGAAGACTGCCTCCCCCCAGGGCCCTCGCATGATGGTTTCTGCTTGTCATCACTGGGTATCACCTATGATCTGTTTCTTCCTGGCCCAGCCAGTCTCTTGAGATCCAAATGCTGTGTTGTTGTTTTTGCAGCTGTGTCGATAAGTTGTATCACTGGGTTTGGTTTAATTGCCGTTACTCTGCTGTTGACAAATTTATACAAGGTACAGCAGGAAAAAAGTATTTGGGTAGTTCCATTTTCCCCAAAGAGAAAAACATAGCCTTTTTCTCGCATCATTTGAATTTTTACTGCTAATAAATGCCTGGTACTGCTTTTTGGTGTGATATTTAAGTCCAAAGGGATATTGTGGAGTCTGCATGTACATGATTTAATGTAGAACATAGAATTTTAGTGTTGGAAGGGATCTCTGAGGGTTTTTGTTTCAACCTCCTTGTTTTATAGAGGAGGAATTTGGGGTTTTGCCTAGGGAAGTGGTCATGGCAGAGCCGGAACCAGGCTGAGGTTCTGGTTTGTATGATGGCCTCCTTGTGTTCACCCTCTTGGAATTTATAAAACTGAATTTAGTTCCACATATCCAAACATTATCCTTTTCAGAGCACAGTACATCTGTTAGCTTGAAGTAAGTGTGTGCTGAGTCTGACAGCTGTGAGACGTGACTTTCTGCTGTGTTTGAAGCCCTCCATGGATTGTTCTCCTTTTACCCAAAAGAGTTCTTCTGGATGCCATGTGCACAAATCAGCTTTTGAATTTAAGATTCCAAGGTGCTGTTAGAGGATTGTTGGATTAAGTCATTCTGAAAGTGGAAAATTTTACAACAAGAAAAAAATCACCCTTTATTTATCCTTTTATGGGAAATAATGTTTGTGTTCACCTTTGACGCCCTCTTACCTTTGCTCACCCCAACATGTATGAGATTGTTTAGAGACCTCATAAGTTACTTCCTGTTCTCTTATAAGCTGCCTGAGGTCCTCCTGCAGCTTCTAACTCATGGCCAGCGCACAGGAGGGGCCCTTTAAATATGGTTGTAATGAATTTGAGTAGACCACTCAGGGTCTAGGAATAAGTATAATTAAAAATAAAATGCAGTTTCCTTAAGCAATGTGAAGAGAGTTTGGTAACTGGCTACAAGGCTTCACCGGTGAGGTGAGATTTGGTCTTGGTTCTGAAAGATGGGCAAAAAATTCATGAAGACAGCTCTAGCAGAGCAAAAACAGCCTACTTAGGAGGAAGGGAATACAGAAAAGAGAGGGAAAAAAAGCAAGCTGTCCAGAGTGGAGACAGGCAGTGCATTTTCTATGCACTGTTGACCTAACTCACCACGAGTCCTCTCATTCCCACTACGTATAGTAGTGGGCCCCTCAGCAGCCACTCTCTTAAAGCATCCTACCTGATACATATAGCTGATGGACCCAAGGATGGGCCCTTGACCCAAGCTGCTTCAAACAGAGCCTGTCTCCTGGGAATTTGGATTAGGAACTGGGAGAGGAACTTGGGTTACTGGGTCTGTGACATGTGAATTTGGGAGCTGGGAGGTGGACATCTGGTACCTGCTTCGGAAGCTGTGAAAGGGGAGGAGGATGGTTAGCAGAGGAAGAGGAGAGAGTTGAGAAGAGATTGGATGGTTTTCCAGTCTTTGGGACCCAACCCTGTCCTAGGGCCAGGCTGTAGCCCTACCTGCCCACCTGCTTCAGTATCCCTGTGGTTTCTACTTAGTTCAACTCTGATGTGTAATGATGTGTTACTTGCATCTAAAAGAGTGCTGAGGAATAGAGGGAGCCTCAGGGAGAAGAACTAGAGTTCTGGTTGTATCTTACAAGCTTGTTGGGGAGGTCTGGGTTTGACCTCCTTGGCAGCCAGGCTTAGTAACTTGGTCATAGTCTGTTACCTCTGCTGCGGCTTGGCACTCTTGTGTGATCTGGTCTCAGAACTGAGAGGGGAGATCATTGGCTGGATCTTACATATTCATTTGAACCTTGGATATCTCCACTGCACTAAATGCAGCTCTTACCCACAGCTAGAGGCCAGTGGGAGGAACATAACAGTGCCCCTTTGATTCTTAGAAGTGTCCAGGTCGATAATAAATGATACCTTCATCTTACTTGTAGGTTGTGAGATCCACTGCAGGATGTAATACATCAGAATGTCAGGGTGAGGTTTCAAGTTGGGGAGATGATTCAACAGGCAGTGGAGAGAATGGTGGGGCAGGGAACACAGTTGGAAGCAGGATTAGTGATGATGAACTGCAGCCAGTTACGGTAATAGAATTGGAAGAGAGAGTATTAATGGCAAAGCCATTAAAGGAACAGACTCTAGGACCATGTGAATCTGTGAGGAAGCTACTAAGGGTAACTGAGTAAGAACAGGCTTACTGGGTATACTGAGGCTGTATTTTAGATATGTAGTTTAGGGGCCCAGGGGCGGCCAGATAAGGAAGTCGAGCATGGAGCTGGAAGCAAGGGTCTGGGAACCAGAAGAGGAGACTGGCCTGGAGATAGCAGCTTGGGAGTCATTAGACTGTGGGTGATCTTTGATGCCATCCCTGTGAATGTGACCATCCAGGGAGAGAGTATGTTGAAGAGGAAGTAAAAACTATGCTGGGGACGCCAGTGTCTAAGGGCAAGGCAAGAAAAACAGTCTACAAAGGACACCAGGAAGGACTAGCAGGAGATATAGGAAGAAATCTGTTATCATTAATCATTATTAAGTGAAGGTCTAGTATGATTGAGGCACCCTCCTGGGGACTTCATGAACCTCACTCTTGAAACCTGCCACAGCCTTGCAAGCAGGCATTAGTCATGATTTATAGGCTCAGAGTTTAAGTAACGAGCCTGAGATTAGCTGCCCAGCCAACTTGGTAGGCCCAAGTTTTTTCAAAGACCATGTTCTTTTCTACCCCATGGGAATGGTGGTTGCAGTAGGGATGGAGGCACCAGAGTTCAGAAAACCCTTCTCCTTCAGGGACCCCAACAATTTGGGCAGATGTCAAATTCAGGGGACTTAACCATTGCATGCACAAGTCTGAGGTGGGGGCCACTGACCTCCTTTCTCATTGTGTAGGTCATATAAACAGACTCCTGGACAAGGAGTCTGTTTAAAATGGAACATAGAAAACAATGCCAGTAATGTAATTGCATCATGAATTGTGGCCAGAGAAGGAACCTAGCAACAACTCATTTTCTGTTGGGCACAAGACACAGAGGACCTACTATAATTAGTTCTGTCCTTTTCTTCTTGTTGGCAAGTGCCTCTTTAGTTTTTCTTCCTTGAGTGCACCTGATGGATCAGCTTTTATCTGAAGTCTCAATGTTGGAATCGTCTTGCTGGGCAGTGAAGTGTTTGTAGGGTGGTCCTCAGGTTGCATGAGTATGGGCACACACCCATGTCTGACATTTACTGAGTACTTACTGTGTTCAAGAGAATATACTTGAGTGTCGTCCCTGTGTTATCTTATTTACCTCTTGGTGCAATCCTGTGAGTTAGGTAATATAATTATTTTTTTCAGGTGGAGAATTTCTCCTGAAGGAAGTTAAGCAGCTTGCTCAAGATCCCATGACAAATGGTGGTGAATTAGGGATTTGAATTTAGCTGACCTCCCCCCAGTTGTCTGCATATTCCCTTGTTTGTTGTGGGCTGGGCATCTTGTCCAGTCAGAGTCTCCTTGGCCTGAGTCTATGTATTTTTTTTTTTGCGTGTAAATATGATTGTCCTGGAAGACAATCATATTGCTAGCCCTTGCAGGGCTAGCAAGGTTGTTGAAGAGGTAACTGGTTGAATGACCTGAAAGCTGCTGTGTGGAGGCTGGAGTAGCTAATGCCTGGGAAATAGCTGGAAGCCCAGGAGAACTGGGCGGCGTTCTTTGGACCATCACCAATTAGTGAACACTGCAGGCCCATTGCCAACAAAGCTTTGTTCTTCTGCTTCTTTAGAAGTGGAACGAGGCTATTGGTGAGACTCTGGAAATTGTGATGTGATTGAACACCCTGTGGCCTTTAGGAGCAATTCTGGGGGCCTCTCATTCCTGCCAGAAGCATGCTTTCCAGTTCTGCTGGCAGCTCTGCCCTGCTGGCTTGTGACCAGGTAGCTGCTCATCCCCAGAGACCTGGACTGAATGTCCTCTTGAGAGCCAGTGTCTTAATACTGAGAAAGATTTCCTCTCATTGAGACCTCTTGCTGATGGATTTCCCTTCTGTCACTAGGGTGGCCTTGTGCTGTCTTGCTAATGACTTGTCCAGGAATCAATGGCCCAGGCATAGTGGATGGACATTGCCATCCATGAGGCATAAGACACAGCTGCCAGCCCTGTGTAACTGGGACCCGAGGTCAGAGCCCCTGAAGTGATCGCAAAGCTGCACCATTAGCCACCTTCACATTTCCTTCCTGTGCACGGGGAGCCCTACAAATACGCCGTCGCTCGCTAGCCTTTGGTGAGCCTGCCAAGCGGCCAAGACTTCTGATTGCATTTATCTTCCTAAGTGTTGTGATTTGATAAATGTTTGAATCACAGACTTGGGGAACTGAAGGAACCTTTTCCAATCCTTTTATCTTGCAAGTGAGAAAACAGAGGCTGGAGAAAGGAGGTCCCCTTCTTGGCTTGGTTTTGTCAGGGCTCAGGGAAGAAAGGGAAGGAAGCTGAGGCAGTCCCCTGCCCTGCGCCCCCGATGTTTCTGGGTTGCTGCTTTTGGATATCCCCAGGGAAAATGCTTCTGAGGCTGATCCTGTTGCCTGATAAAATGGGAGGAGAAACCTCATCAGTCTTCCAGTGGACTTGGGTGGTTTCTTCTTCATGCTCTAATGTTGAGCATTTGATTTTGTTTTGGTTATGTCTATCCACGGTCATAGAAACGGTGGTGGTGAATGCTCTACCACTCTTTGCCAGGTGAATGAGGATCAGTTGTCATGTTGGAACACTCCCTTGCTCCTCAGGTTATTAAAGAACTATTAGTGCTGTCCGACAGGCATGTAATAAATGAAGCCTCCCGAGGCTTAAATAGCAGTCATAAGTGCCTTGTTTGCACCTAAGGATTCACTTGCTCACTCAGCAGGATCTGGGTCAATAGACATAATTTTCATAAGACATTTATCTTTCTTTTTCATATTAGACAGGCTTATTTTTTTTCTGGAATTTGCTTTTGGGGCAATAGGCTTTTGGGAAAAAATAAAACTGGCAGATTATAAGAAGAAAGCTTGAATCAAATTTAAGTATTATAAGAAATAAAATGTGACTTCCAGGGAACCAAAGCACTATACTATTTCCATTTCTATCAGCCCTTCACCATAATGAGGTTTAGATTCAAAATTCAATTCTGAGTTCTGTAAGATGACTGCTCATCAGGAAGGATGTAGATAGGCCCACTAGTGATGGTGCTTGGAGGGCTGGAGAGGGTGTGTAAGGATGGCGGTGAACAGCAAGAGGTCGGGGTTAACCCCTGACACAGTCAGAAGATTCCACATGTGAGCGTCCCCCTTACCTGTTCATTCCTGTTGATCTTGGTTTTGCTCTTTTTTTTTTAAATGTTATTGGGGAGTAGTGGACTTACAATGTTTTGTTAGTTTCAGGTGCATAGCAAAGTGAATTGGTTCTGTGTGTATTTTCTTTTTTTAGATTCTTTTCCCATATAGGTTATTACAGAAAATTAAATTGAGTTTCCTGTGCTATACAGTAGATCCTTATTAATTATGTGTTTTATATATAGTGGTATGTATGTGTTAATCCCAGTCTCCTAAGTTATTACTTTCCTCCACATTTCCCCTTTGGTAACCGTAAGTTTGATTTTGATATCTGGGAGTCTGTTTCTGTTGTATGTTGGTTTTGCTCTTTGATGAACATCCTTCCAAAGCTAGGTGTACATACTCTGTCCCAGAGTTACATTCTTGGGTCATGTAAATGCTCTTCTGTCTGCATGGACTGAATTGTGTCTCCCTGAAATTGAGATGTTGAAACCCTGACTCCCAATGTGACTATATTTGGAGACAGGGCTTTTAGAAGGTAATCACAGTTACGGGATGATGCGTCTTAACATTGATAGTATTGATGACCTTAAATGAAGAGGAAGAGAGATTTCTTTCTGTCTGCCACATGCGTACACAGGGAGAAGACAGCCATTTGCAAGTAAGAAAGGGACTCTCACCCATGCTGGCACCCTGATCTTAGATCTTTGGCCTCTAGAGCTGTTAGAAAATTAATTTCTGTTCTTTAAGCCACCCAGGCTGTTGTATTTATTTATTGTTGCGGCAACCCAAACTGATCAATATTCATCCTCCCATCCTCCTCCTCCGTTCCTTACTTCTTATTTCATGTCGGCAGTTCCAACTTAGGTCTATAAATTTCACTTGTTTATAAGTGAATCATTAGGCAGCTGTGGATGCATTTTGCCCTGGAAGTAACATTACCAAGTGGCCCTGAAAAATCTGTGTAGCCATGGTGTGGTTAAATAGCATGTTATGAGGTGTCACACGGTATTTAGAAATGGATAGCAACATTCACATTGTTCAAAAAGGTCTAAATGGAGAGTTTCATTTCCTACCCACCATCCATCCCATTTCTGCTGTTGCCTCCCCAGCTTACCATCCTTATTAGTTTGAAAATACACATGTACATAAATTTAACTTCCCAAGACCTTTTAAAACTTTTTTTCCAGATGGTCTTTTATTGTACTGTGATGTTCATATTTTATAGTTACAATATCTTTTTTATCCCTCTGAGGATGTTAATCATAATTATTTTTGCTTTTTTCCCCTTCCTGTAGAGTCTTTTTTTTTCTTTTAAGTTTCTTGCCTTAATTTCTCCTCTGTTTTGACCTCTCTCATGATCATAGCTTTATTCCAGTGTCAGATAATATTTAGTTATTGGTTTTTCTGGATGAGGGACTTTGAAGCTGTCTGCAGGCTTTTGCGTGTGGTGGGGCTTGTTGACGCTGAGTCTCCCTGTAGGGTGTTCTGGCTGGGATGTCTGATTAAGAATCAGTGTTGGCTGAGTAGTATTCCATTGTCTCTATAGAGACCACATCTTCTTTATTCCCTCTTCCATCAGTGGGCACTTAGGTTGTGTCCATATCTTGATTATTCTTAATAATGCCGTGATGATCATAGGGATGCACGTATTTTAGATGGTAAAGAATCTGCCTGCAATGCAGGAGACCCAGGTTCAATCCCTGGGTCAGGAAGATCCCCTGGAGAAAGGAATGGCTACCCACTCCAGTTTTCTTGCCTGGAGAATCCCATGGGCAGAGGAGCCTGGTAGGCTATGGTCCATAGGGTCTCAAAGAGTCAAACACGGCTAAACGACTGACACTAACAGTGTCTTTGTGTTCTTTAGATAAATGTCCAGAATTGGAATAGCTTGGTTATACGGAGTTCTAGTCCTGTGTTTTGAGGAGTTTTCATACTGTTTTCCTTAGTACCTAGTGGGTGGTGGTGATGCATAGACATGTGAGCACGCATGTCCAGAAGTTGAAATGTCATGTTGTACACATGAAACGTATATAATATTATAAACCAGTGTAACCAGAGAATCAGTGCTACTGTCTCCTGCTCTTTCCTCTTGGGCTGCTCAGGCTCTCCAGAGAAGACTGTTACCATCTCCTCCCTGGAATGTGAAGGTCAGACCATCAATATTACTGATGGCCAGTGGAGAGGAGACGGTTGGGGTGTGTATATGTGTGAGATTATCTCAGCATCCTCCTCTGTTTGCTTAACCCTCTATTTTATGTGATTTACCCTAACCTTCAGGCTTCCCAGGTGGCTGGCTCAGTGGTAAAGAATCTGTCTGCCAATTCGGGAGATAGAAGAGATGTGGATTTGATCCCTGGGTCAGGAAGACCCCCTGGAGAAGGAAATGGCAACCTACTCCAGTATTCTTGCCTGGGAAATCCCATGACAGAGGAGCCTGGTGGGCTACAGTCCATGGGGTCACAAAGCATTGGACATGACTTAACAACTAAACAACAACAACCATAGCCTTCATCCTATGTGGGGGTCCCTCAATGAAGAGACCCTCTAATATCCCCTGTCCTTTGATAACCTCCTGTGTCTTGCCTTGGTAGAGAAAGTGCAGTGCTCAGCTCTGCTGAGTGGCAGAGGGCATCTGGGGACTCTGTTGCTTCTTAATCTGAATTTCAATGAACTCTTCTTTAGGCCCTAATGCCATATCCCAGGAGGAACCCCAAAAGGAGGAATTTCTCAGCCTTTTGGTATTGGAATGGTTATGGGTTGGTTAATAGATTTCTCTGTTTCTAGTTTTTTAAGGCTGTTTATCAGGTCAGCTGAGATTTTAATGAGTGAGGAAGCCCAAGGCAAGAGAGGAGAGTAACTTGTCTGTTGTCACTTAACTAGTTATTACAAACGAGAGGAAAAACTAGATCTTTTGACTCCTTGTCTAGCCCTGAAACCACCCAGTATACTCATTGTTGTTGTTTAGTTACTCAATCATGTCCAACTTTTTGTGATTCCATGGACTGTATGCCAGGCTTCCCTGTCCTTCACTATCTCCCAGAGTTTGCTCAGACTCATGTCCATGGAGTTGATGATGCCATCCAACCATCTCATTCTCTGTCACCCCTTTCTCCTCCTGCATTCAATCTTTCCCAGCATCAGGGTCTTTTCCAGTGAGTTGGCTCTTTGTCGCAGGTGGCCAAAGTATTGGAGCTTCAGCTTCACCTTCAGTCCTTCCAATGAATATTCAAGGTTGATTTCCTTTAGAATTGACTGGCTTGATCTCCTTGCAGTTCAAAGGACTCTAAAGAGTCTTCTCCAGCACCACAGTTTGAAAGCATCAGTTCTTCGTTATTCAGCCTTCTTTATGGTCCAACTCTCATATCAGTAATGACTACTGAAAAAAACCATAGCTTTGACGACATGGACCTTTGTTAGCGAAGTGATGTCTCTGCTTTTTAATACACCGTCTGGGTTTGTCACAGCTTCCCCTAATGCACACACACACACGTGTACACACTTACTCATGCTCTCCCTCCTCCTCTCTGTTTCATGCGAAATTGCCCACCAATCCTTTAAGGTAGGCTTGAATATCTTGATTTTATAAACAAGAAAATTGAAACTCAGATAAATGCCTGGATTTGCCCATGACCACAGAGCTATTTGGTGGTAGAGCCAGTGTCAGATTCCCAAGTACACGCTCTTAACTCTTACGTTGAACCTTCTTAAGTCATGTGTTGGGCATTGACTGAAATACCAGACTATCTGTATGCCTTACTCACTCTTGTGATGGCTTTGATAGCCAACCTTGACTTGGGAAGCCTTAGGAATCACACTCTTCCCTATGATTGAGTGTGATTGTCTGGTCTGTGCCTTACTGCTCCCTCTGCAAGGCAGCAGCATGCCATTTAATTCCTTTTAGCTAAGAGAAGACTCTATCTTTCTTTTTAATCTTTTGGTGAGAATCCAGATACATCATCAGGTTGAGCTTTGTGGCTTCTCTGTATGCATGTTCATGTGAGTGTGTTCCTTTAGAGGAAATCTGATGAATGAAGTCTTCTTATAAAGCAAACAGTGGTGGTAAACTGTCCAACACATTTTAGGGAAGTTGCCTGTGACACTCCATGCCAGAGCAGACTCAAGTTCACTGAGATGAGGCACTTGTCTTTCTTCTTGGGCTTGTTTAGGTGTAGCTCCCACGGGCTGCTTGGCTCCATATTTCCCTTCCCTCTTATATCTGTCCCATGCTGATTTCCCTCTCTCAGGTACTCAAGGTGTTATCTGAAGTATTCCTCTCTTTTTGTCCCGTATCACGTCCATCAGCAAGTCCTGTCATCCTATCCTTAAGTATATTTCATTAACCCAAAATATACCTGACTCCATCTGGATTCTCTGTCTCCCCATCACTGCTGTAGGGCAGGCCACTGTCATCTCCTGCAATGACCAGTACAGGAGCCTTCCAACTGCTGATCTCTGCCTTTTGTCCCTATATCTCTCCTTGCTTCTCCATTGAGACAGAAAGTAGAATGGTGGTTGCCAGGGGCTGGGAATAAGGGAGAAATAGGGAATCATTGTTGAATGGGTATAGAGCTTTGCAAGGAGAAAATGGTTCCAGAGATTGGTTGCAGAACAATGTGAAAGTATGTAACACTTTTGAACTAGACAGTTAAAAATAGTTTACATGGTGAATATGTGTGTATTTTACAATTTACAAAAGGTAAAAATGGCTACAGGGCTTCTTTTTGAGGTGATGGTTGCACAATTCTGTGTATTAAAACCATGAAGTTGTACACTTCAAGTGGGTGAGTTGGATGGCATGTGGATGGTATCATTAAAATGATCTGTTTTTGTTTCAAACCACTTTTTGAAAAAGTATTCATCAGGGCTGACACCATCCTGACTCAGTTTCAGTATCTTTCTGTTCAAAACTAAAGCCTCCTAGAAAGACGTTGACTTGCTTGTGCCCACCCCTTGGGGTAGAGTGGAAGATCAGAAGTCTTGGGGAGAGTGTGCCATGATAGACAGAGCTACCAGAGAGAGTTCTATAAATATTTTAAGATGATCTCTCTCTCTTTTTTTTTTTTTTTGAAAATATGATGTGAGTATTGATCATGATAGACCCATCACGAGCCTGCTGTATAGTCTAGCCAGCTCAGTTCTTCCACATCAGGGCTTTTGAACCCATTTGTCATCCATTTGCTAGTCGTCCTTTCATTCATTCGTGAAATGATGAGCCTCTCTGTCAGAGTTTGGAGAGACAAGCGTATCCTTCACGATGTGGTGCTGAAATTGAAGCACATTATTTCACACCATCCTTGCTTGGTGTAGTTCACTTATGAGTAAAAATAAATAAGACTCATAGAAATAGCATAACAAGAAATGTTGGAGAATCCGTGTGAAGAAAATCACAGAAACGTGTTGACTGACAAAAAAGAAGACTTGGATAGATGGGCATGAGGGCTGCCAGTTTCTCCCAGTGTGATGAAGATGTCAGTTCTTCCCAAATAATGTTATCATTTCACTCCAGTCCAATCAACATCTTAGCTGGGAGTTTCTTTCTTCTTTTTTGGGGATTGTGTCAAATTATTCTCAAACCCTTAAAGAATCAGCTGTCTGGAATTGCCAAGAAAATTTTGAAAATGATGTATAATCAGTGGAGATTTGCATTTCCAGATATAAAATGTAGTCAGACTTTACTAATTAAGACCATGTGGTTACTAGCACAGGGATATACTATTGAATGGAACAGAATAGTTTAGAAACAGAGCTTAATGTGAGAGAGGGTATATAATGCATTAAGGGGAAGGGGGAATTGTATAATGAATTCTAAATTAATTACTGGGAGAAATATGATTATAGTCTTTCCTCACACAACATACCAAAATAAATTTTGGTTGGATTAAAGAGTTAAATGGAAAAAAATTAACCACCACAAAAAACAGAAACAAAGAAAATTTGTACTTGATGCTGATATTAGGAGAGTCAATGCAAAGAAAATTTCAAAGGAGGAAAATGATTGCTTTACATAAAATTAACATTTCTAGAAGTCAAAACTTCCCAAAGAAAACAAAATGCTAGTTAAAAAAAAAAACCTTTGGAAAAACACACTCAACAAGTGATTAGTTTTGTTAGTGTATAAATAAATAAGAATGATACTAAAACCATAGTATGAAAATTGGCAAAGGCTGTAAATGAGGCTGTTAACAGAATAGGACATACAAATAGCTAATAAAAATGAAAAAAAAAATTCAACCTTTTAAAACCCCTCCCCTTACTTATAGAAATACATTTTATGTGATGGTCAAAGAGTATTCACTAAGAGAATCATGTTTTCAAAGAACCTTTATGGTTCCAATGTTACTTGTAGTATTAGTTGAAAACAGGACAAAGTAATATATCAAGATTTATAAAACAGAGAAGCATGCAGAGAGAATTGGCAAGGCATTCACTGAAAGTTTAATAATGTTGGAAAGGAAAAAAAGACAGTTCTCAATTTTGGGTGTTCATTAAACTGCTGGTAGAAATGTAAATTGGTATAACTTTTAGTGAAAGCAATTTGGCTATTCTTATTAGGAGTCTTAATACGTTAATGAACATTGTCCCAGGAGTTTGTTTCTGAGAATCCCTCCTAAGGAATGAATCAGAGCTGCTGATATAAGTTTATGTAAGTGGATGTGAATCAGTTTACTGATGAAAGCTTGAAACTTGGGAGCAAACTATAAATACAGAAATAAGAGATTGTTTTAAAAATTATGTTAAATGTGCTTGAAATAATGTTTGATGATACAATGGGATATGACTATACATATAGCATTGTGATAAAAATGTGTATGCTTAGAAAATACACTGGAAGGAAAGAGGCCAAAATGTTAATTGTGGTTAAATATGGTGGTTGGTGGGATTGTTGGCAAATTTTAATTTTCATTTTTGTACCTTTATGTGTTTTCTACATGTTTTTTCCTCTAAGCGTTTACTGGTTTTTTTAATCAGAATCTTGTCCTCATGGATTACTTAGTATTTAAACAAGCATTTCACTGAGACCTCAGGAATTATAGAACTTTTTGAGGCTATTAATATTTGATTGTTAATGTTCTTAAGAAATTGATGAAGGAAATCTTTTTTTCCACCACTTAATGACTTGCACTTTCTTCCTTGAGGCCTGAGATAGTTTGGATGTAAGACCTGAAAGGTAAGGAGTGGAGTTGTTTCCATTTATTCTGGTGATCTATCAAAGATCATTAGAATGGGGGATATGGTATAAGAGTTGAAGTAAATTCTATTGTGAAGGACTGAAGATCAATAGAGAAATGTCTCTCTTTTTAAAATTTTTTTTGAAATGACAGTTGAGGAAGAAAGATAGATCATTACTCACTGCCTATTTGGAGGCTGTTCATGAACTGCTTTTAAAAACCAGCGCACGGTTCAGCAACTTAGCCATTTCTTCAGCTGGCCAGTTTCAGTGGATCTATTTAATTAGATTTCAACACGGCATCTGTAGCCCCAGTAAATTCAAATAATTAAGCCTCATGATTTCCTGTGTGTTATAAATGTCACTAAAATTGCCGTTGCAGAACAGATCATTTCTTTGGTAATTGCAATTTCTGTCGTGAATTGTTTCATCACTTACAGCGATTAGAACTTTGAAATAATTTCTTAAAATTGGACTCAATTGAAATTTTTTTTGCGTTGACTCTCCTTATCCTTTTTTTTTTCCTTTTCTCTCTTAATTATTTGTGCTAGTTTACTTGCCTACCAATAGAGAAGGACAAGGGCCAGTGCTCTCCAGGGGCCAGATTCCCGGGTTTGGAGTTGGTCTGGAAGTGGGCCAGAGTCCCTTTAGAAGGGAAGCCCTGCTCTGTCTGGTGGCGTTGACACCACGTGGGAGCATGCGTGCTGAAGGCATTTGGGAGGCCCAGCCTGGCCTGTGGTGTCCTGCAGTAACAGGTCTTTGGCGGTGATCGTGGTGCCTCCTTGCTCTTTTTGGAAGTAGCCCGGGAACCACTGTAGGAGGGATTTTGTCAGCCGAGTGGGGTCTGCCCACTCTGATGACCAGTTCTAGTCATTTGGAGCGTGTCTTCAGAGGCTGCACTCCACCGAATGAGCTGACAGTTTTTGAGGACTCGCGCTGTGCTTAGAGTAGTCTTAGGTGCTGTGGGTCCAAAAACGCTTCTTTATCTCAGTCCTCCTGTATGAAATAAAGATAATGGCGGCCTTCCTGGTGCTCAGGGCTTCCTCTGGCTCTTACTTTCCTGTTCATCCTAATGCACGATTCCCTCTAACCAGGGATTCCCGATAACCTCTAAATGCTCTGTCACCTCTGCTTATGTTGCCGTTATTGCTAGCTGGAAACATCTTTAAAAACCACTTCTGTTTCAGCAATAAATGTTCTTTATCTTCACATCTAGCTCCTGTGCCGTCTCTTCTTTGGAACTTTTCTCAGACCCCAAAGCTGTGAGCAGTGGCTCCGACCTCTGAAGACCCTGCATTGTTTCTGCCTCTCTGCGGGGCAGGTGTTATATTCTCCCTTGCAGGGTGGCTATTTGTGGATACCTTTTTGACTTCCTCAGGGCAGGAAACCATACAACTCCTGTCTGACTTCCTGGAGAGGTAAATAGTTGTGTTTACTTGCTTCAGGAGTGAAATACCTTTTAGAGCCTTTGATTTGGGACAAATCCACAAGGGACAAGCACTGCTGGACTTCATCCAGGGTGGTGGTCCGCCAGTGGTGTGGTCTGACAAGCTGTGAATTCATTAGGATGGTTTTTTGCATTTTATTTATTTTCTAAAGTTATTTTTTGTAATTTATTAATTTTAAAATGTGGTAAAATAAAGATAAGGTAAAATTACCATTGTAGCGCCTTTTAAGTGTACAGTTTAGTCTCCTTGAGTATAATCACATTAAGAGGACCTGTCTTCAACATTCATCCCCAAAACTTTTTTCATCTTGCAAAATGGAGACACCAATCCCCGCCTCTGTAGCCCCTGATAACCACCATTCTACTTTGTGTCTAATGAATTTGACTAAGCTCCTCAGTGAATAAAATCATATGGTATTTGTCTTTTTGTGACTGGCTTATTTACTTAGCATAAAGAACATTTATGTTCTTCATATGGTTCATTTATGTTGTAGAATGTGTCAGAATTTCATTCCTTTTTTAAGGCTGAATAATACTCGCTTGTATGTATACCACATTTTGTTGATTCATTCATCTGTTGATGAACTCTTGGGTTGCACAAGGCTGTTGTATATAATGCTGCTATGAGCACGGTGTACAAATATCTTTTTGATTTCCTGCTTTCATTTTTAAAAAAATACCTACCCAGAAGTGGAACTATAGGATCCCATGGTTGTTTTATGTTTAATTTTTTGAGGAACCACCATACTGTTTTCCATAGTGACTGAACCCTTTTACATTCTTGCCAGCAGTGATAGTGTTTTCATTTATAGAAGGTGGAAACTGAACTCTGAGGAATTAAATAACTTGTCTAGACTCGTGTGGCTTGCAAGTGACTGAGCAGGTACATAAACCCAAGTGTGTCTAGTTTAAAGGCATGTGCTCAGTCATGCCCTAAACTATGCATTCCAGGACTGTGTGGCTGCAGGTAACAGAAAATCTCTGCTGCAGTGGTTTAAACAACCAGGACTTGGTTTTTCTTACTTCGTACAAAGAGCGAAGGCATAGAGCTGCTGTCGTTGTTTCAGCAGCTCAACAATAGCAACAAGAATGACTCTAACTCTCTGGGTCTTTCTCTTATGATTTGCTAATTGCTTCCTGTTTGCAAGTTGTCTGTTACAGCTCCAAGCTTCACATTTCTGTGTTGTGAAGACAGTAACGAGGATTAGGGCCAACCTAGCTGGGACTGTCTGTTCTTGTAATCAGACCAAAAGCTTTCCTAGAAGCTCTGAAACAGATTCTTACAAATACTGCAATGGCTGGAACTAGGTGATCCCTCAGTGAAAAGGAGGCTGGCAAGTATCTGACTATTTAGCCTCTGTTGTGAAAGGTAGCACAGGAAAAGGGGGATTGCTGTGGCTTTTGGACAGCCACTCAACAGTCTGCCCACTGTATGTTTCTAGCGGAATCTGTCGATTTGTTCCTGCCTACTTAGAATTCTTTAGCTGAAAACAAGGGTAATTAAGCTTCTCTGCCTGATTTTAACTGGAAACAAATTTGACATCAAATTGTTCTCAGACCAAAGGAACCATAACAACAATAATAAAAATACCAGGAAAGATAGATAAAGGTTTAAGTGCAATCACTTAGTAGATAGTAAAATACTATGTAAATGTAGTTCGAAGGACTGTGAGCTTCCAGGAGCAGAGGCTGTGTCTCGTCATTGCTGACTCCCCAGGGCCTAGCACAGGGCCTGAAACATCATGGGAAAAAATAGGTGATTATAGAATTGACTGAAATATCATTTTAATATGTTAGTGGTGTAAAAGCTTCCAGGACACTGATTTCCTGCACACGGCCAAGGCTGTCTGGGCATTGGCTGAGTATGAACTGGAGTGATGGATGGTCTTGTTTGTTCATGTGGAAATAAAGCCTTTGGTATATTCAATAATAATGCTATGAGCACATTTAAATCAGAATTTAAATTCCTTATAAATACATGGCTGGCAGAAATCAGTTAGCTGGCAATGCCATCATTTTAAGACAGGTCACTTGCTACGTGGCTCTGTGTACCCGCTGTTGAACGCACATATCTATGTGGTAAGATTGGTGGGCCTGTGTTTATCATCTTCCTCCATCCCTGTTTGCTGACTGCTTGGGGGCAGAAGACAGTGACTGCTCATTAGGAAGGGCTTTCCTGTCTTCCTGAGGACTTGGCTGTTCTGGCCTGATCAAGATGACACATGGAAATTGAAGAACAGACTTCATAAGTTGTGCTAAAATAACTGAGATTAATAGAGAGATTATATATGCCTGATCCTATGCCAATCACAGTATATACACCACTTCATTTAATTCCTATCACAATCTTGTAAGGTTTAAGTGGCAAATCTAGGACTTGAATACAGGTCTTTGGTCTCTGTAGTTTAGATTTTATTCTCTCCTTTGGATCATGGGTGGATTGATCACTAGGTGTTAGAACAACTTAGGTGTTAGAACAACTTAGGTGTCAGTGTGGGCTGAGGATTAAAGAGTCCAGGGTTTGAACTATGGCTCTGATAAAGTTAAAAAGACTTATCTTCTCTGGCTTTATGTTTTTTTTTTTTTTTAATCTACTACATGGGAGGGTTGAATTGACCAAGCCGTATTAACGTACTGAGTGTCTACCATGTGCGGGGGTACTGGACACAGTATGAAGAGGCCTATTTGTGTAAATGGATGGCTTTTGATAATAGATATTCCTGTTGCATATGAATAGGTAAGTGGGCATTCTGAGCTATAAACTGGTCTCATGTTTGTTCAGAAGGAATGAGTTAGTTCTTAAGCTCATCTCCACTGCAAAGCTGAGCACCAGAGCTTGCTTCAGGTCACCTTTTGAAGCTCAACCAGAAGGAGTCCTTGTTTCTTTTGAGGATGTCAGCTGCTATCCAGAATATAGCATAAAACAAGTTGAACACATTCCTGCTTTCATGGAGCTTAGATTCTGGCAGAGGAGACAGCTATTAAAGAATTGTCCAAATAAGTTCATGAAGTTAAAAGACTTCTTGCTCCTTGGAAGAAAGTTATGACAGCATATTACCTAGACAACATATTAAAAAGGAGAGACATCACTTTGCTGACAAAGGTCTGTATAGTCAAAGCTGTGATTTTTCCAGTGGTCTTGTACAGATGTGAGAATTGGACCATAAAGAAGGCTGAGCACTGAAGAATTGATGCTTTTGAACTGTGGTGCTGGAGAAGACTCTTGGGAGTCCCTTGGACAGCAAGGAGAGCAAAGCAGTCAATCCTAAAGGAAATCAACCCTGAATATTCATTGGAAGGACTGATGCTGAAGCTGAAGCTCCAATACTTTGGCCATGTGATGTGAAGCACCAACTCATTGGAAAAAACCCTGATGCTGGGAAAGATTGAGGACAGGAGGAGAATGGGGCAACAGAAAATGAGGTGGTTGGATGGCATCACTGACTCAATGGACATGAGTTTGAGCAAACTCTGGGAGATGGTGAATGACAGGAAAGCCTGGCGTGCTGCAGTCTATGGGATTGCAAAGAGTGGGACACGACTTAGTGACTGAACAACAACAATTACAATTATTATAAATAAATAATTATTATAATAATTCTACAGAGAAAAATATAATGGAATTATATGTTTTTCATACATTATTTCCTTTGTTATATATATAGTCTATTTACACATATTCAAAGCCCAATGTAGTGTATACTATATGTAATGAGAGAATTGATGTAGCGGGGATGGGTGGGCTGGGAAAGCTCCTCTGAGAAGCTGGCTCTCTCCTCCACATACAGTTGTAGTGTAGTACACCTCTGGGTTGGTGGCCTGGGAAGCCCTTGGAGATTGTATCCTTCATAGAGATATCAGCATTCTCGAGGTGCTGCTGGGGTAGAACATTGCAATAGAGAGGAGCCACGAGGGGAAGGATTGTGTGTAAGCTTGTGTATTTTACTCCCAGGGATTCCTAGGAATAACTGGATGGGACTTCTGGAAGCCAGAGGTCTTATGTCTTGTTGCGGAAGGCACTGGGGAAAAGCCCATATGTTGATAAGGTTTGAGGAAACTCGGATTACATGTAATGAGAATTTTCCAGTGTTTTGCTCGGGGAGACTCTCCACCTTCTTTAAGTAGAAATATCCTTGAAATGTAGGAGACTAACTCATCAGGCTGCCATTGTTAGAAATATCCTTTGAAAGCTTGCCATTGCCCTGGCTCTCATTCTCTGCTCATAAGGCAGGCTTCTGCTGGGTGCTGTGTTCTCCTGGGAAGCCCCATTCAGCATGAAGAGGTCTCTTTGTGTGAATGGCTGGCTTTTGATCATAGATATTCCTGTTGCATATGAATATGTAAGTGGGCATTCTGAGCTATAAACTGGACTTAGGTTTGTTCAGAAGGAGTGAGTTAATTCTTAAGCTCATCTCCACTGCAAAGCTGAGCACCAAAGCTTGTTTCAGGTCACCTTTTGAAGCTCACCCAGAAAGAGTCCTTATTTCTTTTGAGGGTGTCAGCTGCTATCCAGGAAGTATACTGTGTCTGAGTAAGAGTTCCTGAAAGACTGAACTTCCTGATTGGGTGTCCAGAATTCCCTCTGCATTTGAGAGTGAATAGTCAGTAATCTATTACTGAATGGATTGCAGTTGATGCACAGAAAGTTTGTGCGGTGGTATATAGGGATAAAAAGCATAATAAAAAACATAATAAGACAACAGTGATGATAAGGCAGCTAATATTGATCACTTACTATTGGCCAGGCATTGAGCTGGATAGTACTTTATTAACTATGTCCTATCAGCATCTCTCTTTTATGGATGTAGGAAGAGATAGCTCTTTTGCTGGTAGCTCTTCCAAGGTGCTAATGTAGATTTGTGGCCAAGCTAGGGTTGGTGTCCTGGCTGTTGGGTCTGGCACCTGACTGTATAGGCACTGGGGTAGAATGACTTGCTGGGGGATCAGGGACATGCCAAGAGCTGGGTTTTCTGATCTCTGTCAGTTTAATGGCTTTAGTTATACTTTGGTTCTTCTGGCAGCCTTTTCTTTTCCATTTTTCTGGACAATATAGAAAAGGGAACATATACCTTAAAAGTATTTGAGGATTTTGGAATTAAATCTGAAGCTGCTATTGCAGGTAAGAAATGTCTTGAAAGTGTCTTTTTAAAAATCTTAACTAATTATGTGAATATTGCTTTCTCTTCAGTAAATGGCATGATGTTTACCCTAAAAACATTTTCTCCATTCTAAATTTCCATATAAAATAGATGTGTCAGAAAAGATACACCATATTATTCTGTTGTTTGCTGTGCTTCCTAGTAAAATGCGGGGCGCTGCTTGGGGTAAGCACTTCCCAGGTTGAAAACCTTCAATAGACGTTGGCTACACTAGAGGTAAAAGATGTCTCATCAGCTTTCAGGAAGTGGGGTGTGAGTATGATGGCCTGGGCAAGTCACAGTGCTCTGCAGAGCTGAGTGGTATTGTGATTCATCAATATCATTATGGTTGCTGTTTGGTTTGCTTCAGAAAATGCAGACATATTTCTTCTTCATTTTTTTTTTTTTTTGGAGGTGAATTAGGTAGCAAAATTCCAGGTCATTCTGTTTTGCAGGACAGGTTAGGAAGGATGTTTGCATGGTAGCATAGACAGGAAGATACACATGTGAGCAGAAGATGTTATGCAGTGAAGTGTATTTGTGTTGAATATTTCTGCTGTGTCTCTAGCATCATACCAATGGATTTATGGAACTCTGGAAAATAAACAACCATGGCAGATCAATAAGTACATTAGTAATAAATGTGTCTCCACTAGGTAAGGCCATTCATTGTGCTAGTCCAATCCTGAGTGTTACTTTAAAATATTAGCCTTGTGAAAGCATTCCAGAAATAGTCGATAGAAATGAGGGGTAGCCCAGCATCTTTATATCTATAAATGTGATCTTTCATACTTATGAATATAGACAGACTCTTGGGTAAACTTGAAGAATAGAAAACCCATACTGATAACAGTGAAGGCTGCTTTTCAGAAATCAATTTTATTGAGGAAAAATTTGCCTGCAGTACAGTATACCCATTTTGAGTGTTCAGTTTTAACAAATGTACACACCCATGTAAATACCACCACAATTGAGATTTAAAACATTTCCATTACTATAAGTTTCCTCTGGCCTCTTTGTAATCTGTCCTCTAGCCCCAGGAGACCTGATCTACTTTCTTTCACTATAGCTAAACTTGCCATATAAATGAAATAATCTGATGTTTAGTCTTTTGTGTCTGGCTTCTTTCTCTTAGGATAATATTGTAAAGATTTCTTCATGTTATTGTGTGTCATCAATGATACATTATTTTTTTTATTGCTAACTGCTATTCCGTTGCATGGATATAGCATAATTTGTTTATCCATTCACCTGTTGGTGGACATTTGGGTTATTTATAGCTTAGGACTATTATGAATAAAGTTGCCATGAACATTATTGTACAAAGCTGTTGTAGACATATCACTTAATTTTTGTGGAGTAGTTACTTAGGAGTGGAATTGCTGAGTCATAGATCAGCGGAACAGAGTAGAAAGTCCAGAAACAGGTCTCTACATGTATGGTCAGTTGTTTTTTAAAAAACAAAAGTGCCAAGGTAACTCCCTGGAAAGGGGCAGACTTTTCAACAAATAGGGATGGAATAGTCAGATATCTATATGAGAAAAATGAGCATATCGCATACCACATGAAAATAACCTTTAAACGGGTTACGCACTTAAACATTAAAGCAAAGTGTAAAGTTGTAAAGCTTCTAGAAGGAACATAGGAGAAAGTCTTCATTACCTTGAGGAGGCAAAGATATTTTAGATAGGATACAAAAAACTCTTGTCATAGAAGAAAAAAAATGGATGAGATCTTATCACCATTAAAAACTTAGGAAATGGGCAAGAGTTTTGAATACAAACTTCACAAAAGGACATGTACAGATGGCCAGTGAGCACATGCAAAGGTATTCACTGACAAAGATATTCAGCACTTTAAAGATGTTGCTCCTTTGATTTGTTTCCATCAAGAAATTTTGTTTGTTTGTTTTGCTTTCCCCCTGTTCCTCTGTATGTAACCAGTAGTCATCAGGGAAATGCACACTAAAGCCGTAATAATATGCTGTTTCACATCCTTTATACTTGGTAACATTGAAAAGACTGACAGTGCCTAGTGCTGGTGAGCATGTGTGACACCTGGAACTCATGGATTGCTGACAAGAGTATGCAATGGTACAGTCACTTTCAAAAAGTGTTTGGCAGTTTCTCATGCATGTTATTATTGATAGCCTTCTGAATTCTTTCAGTGTGTTATAGGTTCCTGCTGTCACTATATATGGAGAAGGCAATGGCACCCCACTCCAGTACTGTTGCCTGGAAAATCCCATGGACAGAGGAGCCTGGTGGGCTGCAGTCCATGGGGTCGTTAAGAGTCGGACACGACTGAGCAATTTCACTTTCACTTTTCACTTTCCACTTTCATGTGTTGGAGAAGGAAATGGCAACCCACTCCAGTGTTCTTGCCTGGAGAATCCCAGGGACGGGGGAGCCTGGTGGGCTGCTGTCTATGGGGTCGCACAGAGTCGGACACAACTGAAGTGACTGAGCAGCAGCAGCAGTCACTATATGTTTTATTTTACTTCGCCCAATTTTACAGCTCTTTAGGGAGAGTAATACATTTTCTCAAGTTTTGATATCATTATCTTTGAGCAGGATTATATTGTTGTTACTTTTGGTCTTCTACTTAACCCAAGACAACGTCAAAGAAAGCCATACTATATAAGTGGGAGTTAAAAGATTAAAACTCATGTTCAACAAGGTAATTATTCCAAATAAAGCGGTTGATTCTAACAACCCATGTAGTTTCTACTTCCAGAGGTCTTTATATCTTTGTGTAGATCCATATTTACATCTGCTATAGTTTTCCTTCTGCCTAAAGTATTTTATTTAACATTTGTTGTGGTTCAGGTCTGCTGATAAGGAATTCTCCCAGCTTTTGTTTGTCTGAAAAAGTCTTTAATTAAACTTTATTTTTTGATAGACATGTTTGCTGGGTATAGAATTATAAATTGACAATCTTTTCTTTTAATATCTTTAAAGATATTGCTCCTTGGTCTTCTGTTAGTATTGTTTCAATAAAGAAATTTGTTTTTTCCTTTTCCCCAGTTTCTCTGTATGTGACGTATATTTTCTCCTGGCTGTGTGAAAGATTTTCTGTTTACCACTTGTTTTGAGCAACTGATTAAGATGTGACTTCAGATAGTCTTCTTCATGTTTCTTGTGCTTAAGGTTCATTGAGGTTCTTGGATCTGTAGGTTTATAGTTTTTATCTACTAAGATTTCTGCAAGTTTAACAAGATGACCTGAGATTTTAGAATGTTTAGCAATGTGTGATTTCGCAGGTTTGCTAAGGTAACAATCAAGTCTGCTAGCCAATGAATTTTCATTCAGTTGAATTAGCAGGGAAATAAGTGGCTATGGTTAAGTAAGTTTCCACCCCCACACCAGAAGTAAGGTAGGCTTGCTGCCAGACTCTAGGCTAAGAAAATGAATTTTCCTAATTAACGAAATTAAAAGAAATTTAAATTTTGATTCATCTGAGTAGTTGACTAGTTAAAGATTTCCCATTTGTGGCTTTGTGGCTTGACTCTTGGGGTAGAACTCATAGGATATATTGAATGGCTTGTCTGGACTCAGAACTGATTGACTATTTACCCCATGAGGGGAATCCAGGTGATTTATACTATCCTTTATAGTGGAGGGAGAAGGCAAGACTTAGCTGTCACCTCGATCTGATCCTTGCAGACTCCTCCTGCTACCTGTGATGTAAGTCATTCCACCCTAGGCCTGTAAAGGCCACAATTTTCCCCTCAGCTAGTAGCCTTCAACAGCTGCACAAAACACAGGTTGGATTTATTCTTTTTCTCTCACAAATTATATTTCAAAAGTCAGTCCAAGGGGTTACAGTAACATTGATACAACTCAATAGTATCTGTAAACTTGTAATAGGAAAGGACTTCCTTTTATGATTGGAATATCAAAACATTTGGGACCTTGTTTGTCTATCTTGTCTTTTTCCCTAATTCAGGAATTATTCATAAATACCTATGTATGTATTTATCCTGAAATACCATTTTTCCCCCTTATCTAATTGGAATTTAACTCCCCAAATGCTTCATGTCCTCAAAATAAGATTTAAAAGCATCAGCTTGTATATTCTCTTCTGATTTATTTATAACTATGCTAGCTCCTAAATCTAAATGCTTCTCTGATCCTATTTGAATGCTCATTTGTGGATTTAGACCAAATTTAGAATTAAGGAGATCTTCGGTTGACCACTCTTTGACCAGCAAGCTTGTAGCACATGAGGCACAAGATGTAATATCCTCCAGTTAGTAAGGTGATTGGGGTAGGGGAATCCTTGGGATCATCTGTGACTCCTTTTAGCACCAGAATATACAGCATTTGAAGCACTGGACTTTAGGGGTTAAAACATGAGATCTTGGAAAATATTTTCTAACATCTCCCAGGAACACAGAGTGCTTATTGCAGGAATTACTGAAAATGTAAATCTCTGTTGTTTTCTTTTTCCAGTGATATAATTGATAGCTAGACACATAGTCACATCCCGATTTAATAAAATTTCTCTAGCAATAAATCATGACCAGAAGGGTATTTTTGATGTTTTGCCACCAGCAAAAGAATGTCTTCCATTTAATATAGGGAAATGTAAACAGAGCTAGCATTCCCATTTCTTCAGGTTTTAAAATCATTAATAAAGATGTCTTTACCCTTGAAGGGAAGGGTGGTGAGCAGTCACATTTTTATTATTCTACTGAATAAGTGAATTTACCCGGCACATAAATTAGCAAATGCATTTTCTCCCTGAAGCACATGTTGACATTTTCCTGCAGATGGCTCAGCAGAAGGGGTGGGGGGGGGATGAGAAAGGTGGTTAGTGACAAAGGACAGGCATGTTTGGTCACTGTCTTTTACCACCCAGGAACACTGGCCTACTTGCCCCTCTCATCTGACCAGGGGTGTTGCTGGGCAGGGAAGGGCCTGAGATTTCAAGTACTGTGGTGAAGGACAGAGCAGGGGTAGGAAGGAAGTCAAATCTGCTTGACTCCCTAGGAGGAGCTTTTCTATATTAAATTTGTTCATACTGTTATGAGTTGGACCAAGCATTTTCTGTGTTTTCTTTCTATTTGGAATCATTTCTCATAGTTTGTCTAGAGATGATCTTTTCTTGAACCTTTTGTTGGAAAGAAGCTCTTTGATTTGCAGAGTGCTTACATTGAACTTTCAAGAGAATTGGAGGCAGGATTTGTGGATAACAAGTGGGTGGAGAGAGCATGATCTCTGTAAAAACTGAATGGATGCAGAGATGAGTAAATACAGCCTCTTGTCATCCGTACACCTGTTGGACCCAGGTGATTGATGAACTGGTTGTTTATGGGAACAGGTAGAGGTTCTGTATGAGATTTTTGCTATTTCAGGACTGTGAGGGGTAAAAGTATTCGAGTATTTGGGACTGAAGTTTGTCTAGAGGCAGCATATTTCCATATAGGACTGTGAAATCTGGGTGTGGCACAGCTCCCTCCAAAGGCTGTGGTTTCAGAGATGCCAGGAATATAGCTCAGGTCTTGGTTGGAGGGCTATGATTTATGCCTGGGTGGGATGAAGCTCAGTCCAGGAGCTATGAGTGAGTAGGTGTGGTAAAGAAGAACCTTCAGGGAGCCAGGCCAAGATCAGCTGGAGCTACCCAGATGTGTGAATATGAATTCCAACCATCTAACCAGTCACCCATTAATTATCAACTTATTAAAAATATGCAGTAGCAAAGTCACTTTTGAAATAAAGGAAGTTAATAAAATCATGGGTTATGGTGTATATGTGTATGTTTTCTTGCTGGTGTGAGTGGATATTTTTCTATAAGCAAAAGAGAATCAGTGTTTGTGTGTATATTTTAATTTTTTTGAGATTTATTGTTTAGAATGAAGAGTGTTCCTGGGAGAAAAACCTCGGGATAGACTGAGTGCTTGTATTCACCCATGGGAGGCAGTACAGTTCTGTATTCAGCAAACTGTCTGGGAGAATTCTGAACTCATGTTCTCAGTTACAAAATGAGGTAATAGTAGATACCTGTCCCATAAAGGTTTAAATGAGATGATGATCATGTATCTTGATACATGTAAGTATCTTGATACAGCACCCCAAACAGTGAACTCTTAAGAATATATAAGAATAGGATATGATTAAACATGTTGTGTTCAAAAGTACCATGTTTTCCACTTAATGTTAGATTTTGGTCAACTTTCTATGCTGGAACACAGAGATCTAATCAAAGTGTGCTTGAGTCTCCTGTTTTCCAAAGTTTCTTTTGAAATTTAGGTCCCCTGCGCTTGTCCCCCTCACAAGCCTCTTGCTTGAGACCTTTGAAAAGGCAGCACACACTTCCTGTCTTGGGCCCCAGGCCAAGGTGGAGACTCCTCGGATGTTCTCAGGCTTCCTCTGATGTGGGGAACTGGGGAAGAGTCTGTCCTCTTCCTGTGCCTGGGAGGGGATCTTAGTGTCACAGAATCCTTGAGTGCCTCTTGTCCCGACTTCTTTCTCCTTCATGGCTGCATTAGTCCTGCAAACCTCCTCTGATGAACATGAGGACTGAAGAGAGCAGCAGAAGCTCCCACTCAACACTTATTTCTGTTTTTGGGTCTAAATAGGTTTTTTTCCTGGAGAGGCTAGAATGATGGGATGAACTGAGACTTGGGTATTCTGGGGATGGTCATGATCAAATTGTGTTGGTTTGACCCATTGCTGTTCACACTGCTTTCCTTTGATGCTTGGAGCTTCACACACCCTGGTGAGGCCATCACAACCCTGGCTGTGGTTCACCCCATTTTATGGATGATGAAGTGAGGCTCGGGAGGGGAGGCAAGTTGTCCGAAACCACACGGCTGGCAAGCGGCAGAGTGTGTGCAAGTCTGGGCCTCCTTGCTCTGAGTCCAGGGTTCGTTTCAGAACTTCATATTAGTTACCAGTTGTCTTTATTATTCTTGAAATCCTCCAGGACTCTGTGTTGTTCAGAGTGGAGTCCAAACTCTCAAGGAGCCGGGCAAGGCCCTGGGTGATTTGGTGCCACCTCTGTTTCTGCTTCTCACAGGCTTGCTCCAGCCATATGAACGAGCTTCGTCCTGCCTCCTGCCCCGAGAACATGCTCATCTCTCTGCTCCGCCCTGTTTCTGTGGATGCTCTTGACCCATCCTCAGAGTCCTCGTGGTCTGGACCATGTGTGTGCTCAGTCACTCAGTCGTGTCTAACTCTTTGCACCCCTGTGGACTGCAGTCTGCCAGTCTCCTCTGTCCGTGGGATTTCCCAGGCAAGAGTACTGGAGTAGGTGGCCATTTCCTGCTCCAGGGGATCTTCCCGACCTAGGGATTAAACCCATGTCTCCTGCATTGGAAGACAGATTCTTTACCACTAGAGACAGCTGGGAAGCCCAGAAAAGAGATGCTTTGGCATGGGATATCTTTTTCTAACTCATCCAAGATGGGCAGCATGAGTTAGTACCATCTTCTGGGTGTCTTTGTGAATAGCCAATGCTAACTAAACTGCTATATCCTTTGAACAGCAAATTAAACTTGAAGCCTTGGCTAAATCTCAGTCTGGGTTAAATAGGTCTCTCAGCTGCTTGTGCAGCACCCTGTTGCGTGTGTTGCTGTGTGTCCCCAGCTGTGTAACTGAGCAGGACCCTGTGGGGCCTTCCCGGGACAGACCCCTCCTCCATGTCCTCTGCTGTAGCTCCTCTCTGAAGTACCCAGATAACAGTATCTGATGCACATTTTCCGAGTTGCCTTACAGATACTAACATTGACATTGACATTGAAGTCGCTCAGTCGTGTCTGACTCTTTGCGACCCCATGGACTGTAGCCCACCAGGCTCCTCTGTCCATGGAATTTTCCAGGCAAGAGTACTGGAGTGGGTTGCCATTCCCTTCTACAGATACTAAAACCCCCACCAAATGGAAGAAATGAACTACTTGGTGGCCATGAGCACATAGCCCCCAGGCCTACTGGCCTCTGAAGATTGATGATGTTCAATTAGCCACCCTGTTATCTCACCATCAATCAGAGAATTGTGCACAAGCTGAACACCGACCCTGGACGCTGGTCCCTCACCTGGCCTTAAAAAATGCTTTGCTGACAAGTGCTCAGGCCTGGTGCACTGGGATGACCCAGAGGGATGGGATGAGGAGGGAGATGGGAGGGGGGTTCAGGATGGGGAACACATGTAAATCCATGGCTGATTCATGTCAATGTATGGCAAAAACCACTTACAATACTGTAAAGTAATTAGCCTCCAACTAATAAAAATAATTGGGGAAAAAAATGCTTTGCTGATAGACTTGGGGGAGTTTAAGGTTTCTGAGGCACCCATTCTCCTTGCATAGTCTTGCAATAGACCTTTCTTTGCTCCAAACCTCTGACATTTCGGATTGCTTGGCCTCACTGTGCATCTGGCATGTGGACTTGTGCTCAGTCACAGCTGGACTTTGATGGTAGGGACCTTCCTGTTCTCCCCTGAATCCTCAGTATCCCCAGCACTGTGCCTGGTCTGTAAGAGGGGCCAGGTAAGGACCTTCCTGTTGGAATCCATGCTGCCACCGGTACCAGGAACAAGTGAATTTGTGACTTGACTGTGGGTTTTAGTCAAAACAAGATGCTAGGAAGCATCCTTCTGTAGCTTCTGAACTTGGTGGGATCATCTGGGGGTCTGGTGTCCTTCTCAGGCAGCTTTTCTGCCTCTCCCACCCTGTGCACCCTTTCTCCCTCCCTCCCTCCAGTCATGTACCTCTCCATTCCAGCCTCTGAGGAGAGAAGAGCGCCCTCCTTTGTGCCAGGCATGTCTCTGATTATACCCCTCAGAGTGCTGACCCACACACAACCCCTCCTAACTAGAGCTCATGCTCAGGGCCATGGACAACAAAGGCAGCACCCACCGTGCATGCCGACTCTCTAGAATGTGCCCTAGTCTACGTGGGGCTCAGTCTCTAATACTTGTTGGCTCCATTAAAAAAAAAAAAAGCAGAGATGTTTTTGTAGGCAGTTATCCAGTGGGCACAAAACAGAACTTGTCTGGAATAATGAAACTAATAACAGAGCCCAGTGGCCATGATCCATGCAGCCATTGAGACGGTTATCGAAAAGCAGCCTTCACCCTGCCTCCTGTAGCCAGCCTGCTTATAACATCTTAAAAAAGCCTGGTTGTCATGATAAACCTTCGTGGCCATCAGTTCCCAAGGGCTGGTCCCCCTTAACATCTTGATAAGTTCTTAAAATTAATTGTTATCAGGAACAAGCGAAATGATACCTCGGAATGATCTTTTTAAACACTAACAGGCACCGTGGTGGAGTTCCCAGATAAGGGGAAATATATCAGCTGGAAGATGTTGTAATAAACCAGCCCAGCACCTTGATTAAGTGCCTGTGAACACAGAATATCAGGGGCATGATAATAAGGGTATAAAATGGGAAGACTTGAAAAGGTAGCTACGTACTGATATGATGATTTGAGGTGTGGTGGTGCCAAAGGAGGCAGTGAAGGTTCCAGGGGATGAGCAAGCAGCTCAAAGGGTCCGTTGTAAGATCATCCTGATCTGATTCAGCTTGGCCTCTCCTCCCCTAGTCCCCTGGCCTGAAATGTATGAGGTGCCTGGTAAATGCTGAACTGGACTAAACTGTGTTTTCATTCAGCCATTAGTTCCCCAGGGGTCAGGCAACTCTTAGTGAGTCTAGAACTTAGCAGATGTTGAAGCACTGAGTGAATTGGGTTCAGTTCAGTTCAGTCGCTCAGTCATGTCCGGCTCTTTGTGACCCCATGGACTGCAGCATGCCAGGCTTCTGTGTCCATCACCAACTCCCGGAGCTTGCTCAAACTCATGTCCATCGAGTCGGTGCTGCCATCCAACCATCGCATTCTCTGTCATCCCCTTATTCTCCTTCCTTCAATCTTTCACAGCATCACGGTCTTTTCCAATGAGTCAACTCTCTGCATCAGGTGGCCAAAGTATTGGAGTTTCAGCGTCAGCATCAGTCCTTCCAGTGAATATTCAAGACTGATTTCCTTTAGGATTGACTAGTTTGATCTCCTTGCAGTCCAAGAGACTCTCAAGAGTCTTCTCCAACACCACAGTTCAAAAGCATCAGTTCTTCAGTGCTCAGCTTTCTTTATAGTCCAGGTCTCACATCCATACATGTATGTATGGATATGAATGGGGTACTTGCATGTACAAACTTCTAAACTGACAGACAGAGGAATATAAAAAAGCAGAACAAAACTAATGTTACCAACCCAATGACTGCTAACAAGACTGCTGGTCTTCCTCGGGCTGCTGCTCTATGCTTCTTATCCATATAGTTATTTATTGTGTGCTGAGTGTTTTGTGTGCATCAGCCCAGCTCTCACAATGACCCTATATGGTGGGTGCTGCTGCTGCTGCTGCTAAGCTGCTTCAGTTGTGTCCGACTCGTGCGACCCCATAGACAGCAGCCCACCAGGCTCCCCTGTCCCTGGGATTCTCCAGGCAAGAACACTGGAGTGGGTTGCCATTGCCTTCTCCAACACATGAAAGTGAAAAGTGAAAGTGAAGTCACTCAGTCGTGTCCGACTCTTAGCGACCCCATGGACTGCAGCCCACCAGGCTCCTCTGTCCATGGGATTTTCCAGGCAAGAGTACTGGAGTTGGTTGCCATTGCTTTCTCTGGTGGTGGGTACTATTATGCCATTTTACAGAAGGGAAAACAGAACCTCACAGTGAGGACACGGCAGATTTGGGATCTGAGGCCAGTTGTGCTCTGAGTCGCTTGGCCAGATCACCTCGCCTGGTGTCCTCTGGCCTTCTTTTCAGTCTCATGAAGGTTTGGGAGCCTCATGCCAGTGTATTTAGTGCAGCCTGCCTCTTGCCCTGTACACTGTTTGTGGATTTAGATTTCCTTGAGCTCATGCTTTTGTTCAGCCCTTCTCCTCAGGTGTCCTATGAAGGGGATGACAAATAGGACTTGAACTCATCCTCACCCTCTTGGTGTTTCAACAGTATTGCCTCCTTCCAGACTTTGAATGAAGAAAGGGAACTCCTCTTGTAGGAAGGGGAGGTGGTTGGACCATATCTGGAGTTTCCTGGATGGGGCTGGGGAGACCTGTCATGACACTTTGGGGGCCTGAAGGTGGTGTGGGTCCCCTCAGACTTGGAAGATCCTGCTCAGGAGTCTAGTGGACTGTGTTATGAGGTACATCTTTGAGGGAGGGGTTGAGGAGGAGATGGGACTGACCTTCTTGGAACACAAGCTGTCTGTCAGGCACAGTGGTGGGCCCTGTCCACCCACCTATCTATTCACCACCCAGGGAGAAGGGTGGATTTATCCTCCCCTTTTACATTTGAGGACGCTGAGGCTCAGAGTCTAGGACGTGTGGCCAAGGCTACACAGCTAGTGGAGTAGAGATGGAATGTCCCCCCATCTGTTTCATGCCAGGATTCATGTTTTTTCCTTGACGTCTTGTTCTGCTTTCCGGGGAATCAGTCCTTGTTGGGTTTACCTGGTGTCCTTTACCATGATGTAAAATCAGAGAATGTATGAGCTGCAAGTGACCTTAAAGGTCACACAATCTGAAAAATAAAGTAATTAGGGTCCAGAGAGTGTCTTCCTTACATGTTCGCCATACCTGGGAGCTAGAAGCCTTTCCCCTCTTCCTTTTCGTACTTTTTTCCAAATGTAGGTTGGAGTCAAATATAAATTCTTTATTGTTGAGGAGGAGGGCAAGGAGTGATATTGGTTTCCAGAGGTTGGGCTTATAAGGTGATGTTGGTCCCAGCAAAGGGGCTTGGTTTCTCTTCTTGGACATCAGTGGACTTTGGACATGGTTGACCTATCCTCAGTGGGCCTGGACAGGATTTAGGTATCCTGGGTCACTATCTAATGGAACCACTGCATCATTCCCTAATGTGATCACCACTTCCCCTTGTCAGCTGCAACACCTGATAAATGCCTGTGAGAACCCTGGGGGGCCTGGGTCCCAGGCAGGTGTAATTTTTATTGTAACATCCTGCCCTCTAGGTTAAGCCTGTCACTGCTGCCCTTTCTCTGGCTCCTGTCTCTTCCTAAGTTTTTCTTCAATGTGAAATGTAGCTTAAAGCACAAAAGCACAGTGTTGTCACCTTGCCCTAGAGAAAAAAAGATCAATGGCTCTGAAAGGCCCATTCTCCTTGGACGAGAGCTGGCTTAAAGTGATAGCCGTGGAGTTGAAGTCCAGATCTTATATCTCTTTTCCAAGACCATGAAATTATACCCTACACCAGTACATATTTCACTGATATAATTAAGCTGTTAGTGCTCCTTGAGTTTATTTCAACGCTATTTCAGCAGCATCTCAAGATGCTGTTAACGTTTCACAGCGGTTAAGGGCAAGACCTCAGTTCAGGACCCGGCTCTGCCACTTACTAGCTTTTTGACCTCAGGAAAATTACTTTTTCCCATGAGCTTCTGTTTCCTCCATGCAAAATTTATATAACAGCAGAAGCTAATGGTAGTTAACATTCATACTTAGGCTATCGAAGCACCTACTTGAATAATTCATTTAATCCTTACAACAACCTGACATGGCAAGTACTGTAATTATTTCCATTTTACAGAGGTGAACACTAAGGCACTGTTCAATCACTAGCGCAGTCACGCAACCAGAAAGTATCAATATAAGATCTGGGATATGAAACCAGAGCCTGTGTTCTTCAGTTCAGTTCAGTTCAGTCGCTCAGTCGTGTCTGACTCTTTGCAACCCCATGAATTTGCAGCACGCCAGGCCTCCCTCTCCGTCACCAACTCCCGGAGTTTATTCAAACTCATGTCCAGTCTGTGTTCTTAGCACCTAACTAAACCTCCCTTGGAGACATCAGTGGAAATTGTGAGCTCTGCCCTAATCACAGTGCCTGCTGAGTGTTCCACGCCTTTCCTGAGTCTGATTCTGAAGAGTTGTCCTCTTGGACGCCTTCTAAGTAGAAGGGCAGAGGCTTTGAATCCAAATGGGCTTTCTGCTGATGGCGACAGTCCCTTGGCACCTGATGTTCAAGATGGATTGCGTGCTCAGCCAGGAGGCACTGACACAGTAGAGCTGTCTGGAAATTGGTGATCTGTCGTGGCTCCCAGTCGTATCGACTGCTTTCAGGAGGGTGGGCAGGTGTCCATTCCTGCTGGCCTGGCTGCTCCTGGTGGAATCTGACATGCTTCTCAATCCCAGAATTAATGTCTTTAGCACCCATGGCAGCTGGCAAAGGCATGGAGCACCAGGGCCGATGCCACTTCTGTGTCTCTAAGAGTGACTGCCCTGGGAAGAGGCTGTGTTTATAAAGACGCCTGGCCTGGGGCTGCGGGTTCCTATCTGTGGAGAGTTGCTGGGCGCCGCCAGTGGGTAGACTGCATCTCCTCTTTTTGCCTCCTGGAACTGCAGACATCTTCTCAGTAGGAGTGGGGCAGGAGCCTGGAGGGCAACAGCTTACCTGGGTTACTGAATTTCAGGGATGATGGGGTCAGGATCCTGCCCGGTCACGGAAGCGTCTGTTTTCTCTCTCCTCTCAGCGGGGCCAGATTGGGAAACACAGGGCTGGGGGTTGGCTCTTGCAGGAAGCCTGTGGGTGACTTGGCTTACCTGGTCTGTGCTCCCAGAGCCGTGGTCAGGCTGCACAGTTGATCCACAGCACAGCTGTGGGTTCCCTGCTTTTCTAACTGTGAGTACAGACGTGTCCTCTCAAATTAGGAACTTTACTGTATTTGGCTAAACTGGGAAAGGAATTAGCCAGACTGATATCTTTCCTTGGCCTCTGCCGTGTGGGCCTTGTCAACCAGCTTGTTCCTCATGGTCCTTCTCTCTGGGTTGTTGGGGGGAAATCTGGCCCCCCTCCCAAGTGGGGGCAACAGGAGGAGCCCCCTTTGTCCCAGTAGGGATCAGGGTATCTCCTTGGCTTGTTCCTGGTGAGAAGGATGGGACTGGGGTGGGGGGTGGCACTTGCCCCTGCTTGGCACCTGGGAATACCCTCCTTTGTGCCTGGAGGGCAGGGCATGTGAGAAACAGTTGCCATCTGTCTGTCTGCCTTCTGCCTCCCTCCCCTGGCCCTTCTACAAAGCACACCTCAGGCTTCTCTCCCCTTTCAGAGATGTGATGACTTGTAGTTCAGCTGATTTATGGGACTAAAATAAGCTCATTATGTGCATTGTCACTAATTATATGAATTGATGAGGGGATTTCCCTCTTCCTTCCCATGAATGCTTGTAGAATCATTGCAAGTTGATTTTACATTCTTGACCTAACAGCGATGGATTTAGACATTAACTTCTTTTAGTTCAGGATAACTTCTGAGCTCTGCATCCAACGCTTTGTAAAAAAACTTGTCTTAGATGAGGTTTCTGATGATGTGTTCTAGCATCTCACGTGACAGAAGCTCCTTGCATCTTTGGTAAGATTGTGATGTCTTTATTTTCCTAATTATCAAATATTTATTAAGAGCATTACCTCAAAGGACTTAGCCTTCTGGTTCCTTTTGTCAGCACTTGCTGTGTTTATAGCCAGGTTCAAAGTGACTGATGGAGGTATTCTTGAAGATAAAAACCGTGAGCACCTGGAAATGTAACTGTGGAGACTGCTCATGCAGTGTAACTCTTCAGCTGTTATTTGACCAGTTTTTCAATGACTGCTTAAACTGCTTCTGTCCGTGCACCAGAGGTGACAAACTGATGGGTTACACCCACCTCTCAGATGTTTTTCTTTTGGACAGTATACTTTTTAAAAAAAGTTTTTTGAGTCAGATGTTAACATTAAAAAATTAGAAGATGCCATCCCAAACCCTATGTATCTGGATTTCCTGTTTCTCTCGGAAAATCCTCAGGCATGGCCTCAGGGGCCTGTGGTCCATTAGGAGATAGTTGGCTAGTGTGACAGTGGCTGCCCCTTGCAATGGGGCATGCGCACTTTCTCTGTCAGCTCACTTCTGTTTCTACCTGATGTGCTTTGCTTAAGTCATCAGTTTGGCCCCACCTGGCGTTTGAGTTTGTGACCCTACAGCCACAGTGAATGTAGGTATTTACGCCCAGTGTTTGACTGCCCGTTGCTCTTGTTGCTCCCGTCCTGGCGTGAGCTGAAGTCTTGTCTCTGGGCTACTGCAGATGCCTTCCCACAGTCCTGCCTGCCTCCTTTACCTTTGCATCCTTGCTGCTCCCTCAGCGCTGCTTAGCTCCAGAGTCAGACTGGGCCTTTTAAAACATAGCAGACCATTTCACTCCTCTGCTCACTGTGTTGCAATTGTTCCACATTTGTCTCAGAGCTTACCATCCTGCAGGCCCATCATGACCTGGTCACCTGGCATCTCTTAGCTGGTCTCCTCCTCTCTCCCTCACTTATTCTGTTCCAGCTGTATTGACTGACCTCCTTGTCCCCTGAACGTGCCAGATCTCAGGGCCTTTGCTAATCTCCATGGAAGCTCTTTGCCTAGATAGCTCTTGGCTACTTCCATCACTTCCTGTAAATCTTGGCTCAGATCTCACCTTATTAGCAAGACCTCCCTTTACCACATTATTTATTATTGCATCTCACCCTTGCTCACCTTCTGTATTTTCTTACCACTTACCTGGCTCCACATTTTTCTATAGTACTTATTCCCTTTAAACACAATAAATGTTTTCTCTAACACATTTATTATTTGCCTCCTCTCTCTGCTGAAATGTGTATTCTGCAATGACAAGGGTCTTTGTTTTGTTCACCATTTTATCCCAAGCATCTAAAACAATGCCCAGCACACATCAGATGGTAACCAGTGCCTGTTGTTGGATGTTGCTGAAATCATGGCGCGTTTGCCTCGAGCTCTGAGGTGCTTGAAACTAAGAGTGGTGGAAATGGGGAGTGGTTTTCCCATCTTGGTGGGTTCCACCCAAAGGTGAGTTCACCAGAGGAAGTGGCAGCCTGGGTGCAGTGGAGCCTGAGATGGGAGGGCCAGGATTCCAGGACCTTCCCTGGATCTTGTTTCCTACGTGGTCTTCTCACTTGGTCGTCTCACTTTCTCTCTTCCTCTGTAACTGAGGATGAAGGTGGTAGCATCCTTATTCAACGTAGCAAAGAGGCATTGGGGAAAGAGAGGGGACAGGACACATGTAGGTGGCTCCAGTTCTGAGTTTATACAGCTCTGTCACTGTTTCCACATTTCTGGGCTTCGGTATCAGCAGCCTCTGAGGATATCTCAGCTCTTTATTGCTGTAGATCAATAGTTCTGACAAGGTCTTGGTCCACACGGAATGTATTTCCCACTTTGGAGGAGAATCTCCAGGTAAAATCACTGGGCCTCTCACCTGCACTGTACTGTTTCAAATTGTTTCCTGAATCTGGATCTGTATTATTTAAAATGGAATTTTTCTCATTTGTCGTATTTCCATTTAGCAATTTCTCTTGGAATCAGACACTTTTTTCTTCTACTTGCTGAAATACAGTGTGATTCCCAAGTTCTGCCTTACTCAGTGTGGTTTCGTGTCATCTCTTTTGGGCACATGCTGAGTTCCTACCCGCTGGGGCTGCTCTTGGAGCCTAGCGTTCACACTGTGGTGTCTAATAGAATTGTGTGGCTTTGCACCTCCATCCCTACTTACTAATAGAAAATTAATTGGTCATATATGAAATAGTATGGGCCAACCACCACCTCAGCCAAGTGGCATAAAACACACTTCATTCCCACTCCAGATGGTTGTCAATAAAAAGTGGCATTTAAAAACGCTGACTAAATTCAAACCTGTGAAGTGCTTTCTTCCATAATTTCATTTTGGGGGGCGATGTTTGGGTCTGTTTTGTTATAATGCCTGTAAGCAGATTAATCTCACAAGAACTAGAACATGTGTTCCTAAAAGCTTTTCCAAGAGAAACCAAACAGCTTCTCCTGAAACAAATGCAAACCCCCTCCCACTCAGGGGAACTGAGATAAATGGGTCTATTTTCTCGTAGACACAACAGCATGGCACTTGTAACCTGTCTTCCCGAGTTTTTCTGTGCTGGCCTCAAGGTAAAATCTTCATGAACAGATGGGGCTCCTCAGAGCTCCTGGGGTAGGAGATGGAAATGCTTCTGAGATAACACTGAAAAATGTGCTTCCTCATAGTGCCCCTTCCCAGACAAACCTGAGGCTCAAACCTTAAGATCTCAGAGGGTTAGAAGCCATTCTTGTGTGGCCTTGGGTAAGTCATATAACCTCTAAACCTCCGTTTCCCAGACAAGAATGTTAATAGCACCTGCTGCAGGGTCATTTTGAGGATTAAATAAGATGATGGAGGTAGAGCCAGGGCATGGCTAGCACATGATAAATTTTGCTTTTATTAGCTATCATTTTGCCAACTTTCCCCCTACCCCTTGGGTTGGACTGCTTCTTATCTATTAGAACAATGAAAAGATATAAACTCCTCTAGCGCTGCTGCTTTTTCTCCAGCTGTAATGTTTCCATGAGTGTGACTGTTACACATCTCCCCTGGTGACTGGGTCTTCTAGAACCACCGGGGATGGCCTCTGGTTCCTGGCCCCTGGTTCCATGTTGGGTGTGGTGCAAGGATGCTCTGCAGCCTCGGTGGGAGACGGATCCTCTCTTCTCTTTGCCTCACACCCACTCACTGACTCTTCCCAGCAAAGGCAGCACACTAGGGGATGGGTAGGGTGGGGTCTCCAGGACGGGCTGTCTTGGTTGAGTCTGTAAGCAGCTGTGCAAGGATCTCCCTCTGGGAAGAGGGAACACTCCTGATTTATCTGGAGCTGGACTTCCTTCTCTTTGATCCACTCCTTTCCTCCCTCTTTGCCAGCTGTTCTTGGGAGCATCTGTGCTTATGTGTTTGCCCACATAGCACCCAGCTCCTTGGCTGAGAGTGGAGCCTAAGTCTTCTCAAGGGCCCTCTGAAATTGTGAGTGCTGTGCTGAGGGTTCCTGGCCCCTGCAGTGCTCACCGTCTTCATTCTGTGTGAAACCCAGTTATGGTAAAAGCTCTTCCCCTTGACTCCTCCAAGTAGGAGTAATGGGTTGTAACTCAAAGGCCCTCCTTCCTAGGACATGCAGTGCATCTTGCAGATTGGCTGTTTTGGCTGGATGGGATGGACAAGGCAGGACCAAGCATCTCTTGGGCACAGGTGGGGGTCAACCCTCCATGTAGCTTCCTTACAGACCTCAATGGTCCCTTTGTCCATTTGAGAATCTTGTCATGCAGAGCTGGCCTGAGTGTTTGCTCAGTGGAAGCTCCAGTAGTAATGAGGCTCTTTCCCTTAGTCATTTGCCTGTATTGTGGGAACTTGCAGGCTGCCTGGGGTTACCATAGGCTCCTGGGTACAGTCTCTGCCCCTGGGGACAGGCACTGAAGATTGGCCCACACTGGGGCTGCATGAGGCGCAGTGTCCTCTTCCACCCTGTGACCAGTAGATAGTGTGAGCTGGCTAGAGGCTGCAAGGTACATGGCCACAGCCTTGTGACAGTTGCCAACAGAGAAGGGAGAAGACCATGCCCACCTTACGGTCCATGTGTGGAAACCAGACGTTCGCAGATGAGCCAGCTTATCTGTAGCTTCCTGGGTAAGATTTGCTCCAGGCCAGACAATTTTGCCAGATTGGAAAGTTATTCTGTTGCTTTCCAGGGAAGATTGACCTCAGAGATAGTGGTGTCAGAAGAAAAGTTAGGTGAACTTGCCCCGAGTTAGCAAGTATTGTAATCTCTTTATTCTTTATTAAAAAATAAATTTTAAAATAGCATATTGATTTGAAAAATGCGGTTTGAAAAAGTTGACTTGTAACCCCTACACAAAGCTTTCCTCTGTTGTTGGTGGGATCTTCCCTCTCCAGTGCAAACGATCTGGTCTTCACCCCAGACCACAGCCGGTTGGGAGCTCTCTATTGGTGGAGGGCTTCTGCACAGAGTCGTTTGTCAATGCTGGCAACAGAGTCACAGTTTTTTTTCTTTTTTAATGTTTAAAGAGGCAGTATAGCCCCAGCAGTGAAGAACCTGGGCTCTGGATACTTCCTGGTAGGTTTGCTGGAATTAAAAGAGCTCTTGGTCTCCACACACAATACCTAGCTCTCAGTAACTCTTAGTTATCATGGTTACATTATGCAATCTTTCCTTGACATCCTCACCCCTGGTTTATTTCAAACACTTTCTGGCATCACTTTCAGCATTCTATGTGGGCTGCTGTGCTCAGAAAAATAGAACTTTTAGGGAAAATAAGCAGTTTACTGAAATATTGATGATAAGCGCACATCTCCCAGCACACATGCATCTTCTCCCTACCTCCCTTGTGTACCCTTTGGTTTCACTGGCACACAGATGGCCCTCCCCCACCCATTCATTTGGCTAAAACCTCTGGCCGTCTTAGGTTTCCCCAGCTGTCTGCAGTGTCAGGTAGTTGGGAGAGCCACACGGTTTGGTGCACGGCGTACCCACCAGGTTGGTCTCTCTGTTCTGTCCACAGTCTCCAGGTTATCACAGGCTGGTACATTTGGAAGCCATCATTAGGTGTTTTTAATGCTGCTTGTTCATTTTCAAGAATAAACAGGTGCTGTAGTATTAGATTTTATTGATCACTTAACCAGTAAGAAATTATGGAAATAGTATCCATAAAATCGCCATGAAACCCTGTTAATCTGCCAGATTTCCAAACCAGAGAATCAATTAGATTTGTTGAGTATTTGTTTAGCTGCAGTCTCCTGGTGACTCCTGCTTTATTTACTCTTATAATTTCCCCAAAGATTTGTTTCTGTCTTCCTGAGAGAAGGGTGTGTTCTGCATATCCTATGAGAAGCTACTAGAGGGGATAGGGACACAGAGATGAATTAAGCAAATATTTCAGATTTGTTACTGTATTTTCATGAGCCATATAAGTTAATGATCCAAGGCCAGAGACATTGCTTTATGCCAGACACAATCATGCTGAGTTCTGCTTTTCCTGGGGGAGCTGAGGATGGATGGCAGTTCAGGTTTCTCTAGCCTGTCTCCTGGGGTGATGGGGACCTGCCTCGTGCCACTTTATCTTGAACTGAACACTCGGTCTCCAGGCACCAATTATTTCAAAGGCACGAGTTATTGTCATGGTACCACCTTGTTGCAACCCATCAGCTAATGAGGCTGCCTCACTGAGGTTTGCACCTACCCAGAAACTGCAGGCAGGTCTCACTGAAAGTCTCATAGGTAGCAGAATGAGTCCCAGTGTCAGTGAAAGAGGCAGCCCCCTACATCCTGTGAGCTGGTGGGGAAAGGGTATCCTGGGCAGGCTTCCCAGGCTACCAAAGATCAACCTTCCCAACTGCCATTTCAGTAGTTCATCCTTCTTCTTTTAGGCCCTGAGGATTCTCCTTTCTTTTGGAAATTCTCATTAAATATTTACTGGCTAAATATTTATGGAGCTATTACTGTGTGCCAGGTGTGGTACTGGCCTCTGTGGGCTGGAGGGTGGATGTATCCAAAAATGCTTCTCAGTCCCAGGCAGGATGAACCCAAGGAGGAACACACTGAGACATATAGTAATCAAACTGACAAAATTTACAGACAAAGATAAAATATTAAAGGCAACAAGGGAAAGCAACAAATAACATACTTGGGAACTCCGGTAAGATTATCAGCTGATTTCTCAACAGAAACTCTACAAGCCGGAAGGGAATGGCAGGATGTATTTAAAGTGATAGAAGAGAAGAACCTACAACTAAGAATACTCTATACAGCAAGACTCTCATTCAGACTTGATGGAGAAATCAAAAGCTTTCCAGATAAGTAGAAGCTAAGAGAATTCAGCACCACCAAACCAGTTTTACAACAAATTCACTTCTCTAAGCAGGAAACGTGAGAGAAGGAAAAGACCCACACAAAATAAACCCATAATAATTAAGAAAATGGTGATAGGATCATACATATCAATGATTACCTTACCATAAATGTAAGTGGATTAAATGTACAAACCAAAAGATAAAGACTGGCTGGGCAGATGAAAACATGTGCATGTATGTACTTCCATTTACCACCTCACTCTACTTAACCCCCATATTGTATGTAATTATTTTATATTGTTAGGTTAATCATGTTTCCATATGGCTTACAATTATAAGGATTTTTTCTTTTTTCTTTTTATTTATTTTTATTTTTATTTCATTTATTTTTATTAGTTGGAGGCTAATTACTTTACAGTATTGTAGTGCGTTTTGTCATACATTGACATGAATCAGCCATGGAGTTACATGTATTCCCCATCCCGATCCCCCCTCCTACCTCCCCCTCTACCCGATCCCTCTGGGTCTTCCCAGTGCACCAGGCCCGAGCACTGTCTCATGCATCCCACCTGGGCTGGTGATCTGTTTCACCCTAGATAATATACATGTTTCGATGCTGTTCTCTTGAAACATCCCACCCTCGCCTTCTCCCACAGAGTCCAAAAGTCTGTTCTGTATTTCTGTGTCTCTTTTTCTGTTTTGCATATAGGGTTATCGTTACCATCTTTCTAAATTCCATATATATGTGTTAGTATGCTGTAATGTTCTTTATCTTTCTGGCTTACTTCACTCTGTATAATGGGCTCCAGTTTCATCCATCTCATTAGGACTGGTTCAAGTGAATTCTCTTTGACGGCTGAGTAATATTCCATGGTGTATATGTACCACAGCTTCCTTATCCATTCATCTGCTGATGGGCATCTAGGTTGCCTCCATGTCCTGGCTATTATAAACAGTGCTGTGATGAATATTGGGGTGCACGTGTCTCTTTCAGATCTGGTTTCCTCAGTGTGTATGCCCAGAAGTGGGATTGCTGGGTCATATGGCAGTTCTATTTCTAGTTTTTTAAGAAATCTCCACACTGTTTTCCATAGTGGCTGTACTAGTTTGCATTCCCACCAACAGTGTAAGAGGGTTCCCTTTTCTCCACACCCTCTCCAGCATTTATTGCTTGTAGACTTTTGGATAGCAGCCATCCTGACTGGCGTGTAATGGTACCTCATTGTGGTTTTGATTTGCATTTCTCTGATAATGAGTGATGTTGAGCACCTTTTCCTGTGTTTGTTAGCCATCTGTATGTCTTTGGAGAAATGTCTGTTTAGTTCTTTGGCCCGTTTTTTTGATTGGGTCATTTATTTTTCTGGAATTGAGCTGCAGGAGTTGCTTGTATATTTTTGAGATTAATCCTTTGTCTGTTGCTTCATTTGCTATTATTTTCTCCCAATCTGAGGGCTGTCTTTTCACCTTGCTTATAGTTTCCTTTGTTGTGCAAGAGCTTTTAAGTTTCATTAGGTCCCATTTGTTTATTTTTGCTTTTATTTCCAATATTCTGGGAGGTGGGTCATAGAGGAGGATCTTTTATTTTTTCATCTGGCTATTGATAGTGAAAACTGATAAACGTCTTCTATTATTGAAAAAAACAAAAACCAAAAATGCTTCCTAGAGGAGGTGATATCTGAGCTGAGTCTTGAAGAATATGTAAGAGGCAGGTGAAATGACTCATGCTGATTCTCTCAGTTGGATCCCTTACAGTTGTGAGCAGTAAGGCATTAATGTTATTTCCACTTGGAGGAGGAACTAACTCTCAGAGAGGGTGAGTGACTTGCCGGAGGTCAACAATTGGTACCTGAACTTGGAAGTCTCTCTCCAGAGTCCTATGTAAGCGGGGGGAGATGAGACTTCAAAAGGCTGTGTTTGGAATATGTGTGTGGGCTTGGACAAGAGTTTGAGAAGGACTAAATTATGCGTGGTTTGATCTGTGTGTAGAGATGAAACTATTGTGTTTCTGTACTAGACCACCTAAGTCTTACATAGCAGTGATAGGAGCACATTTAAAGGGTCTGGCCCATGGGACTTCCTTGGTGATCTAGTGTTGCCACTGCAGGGGGCATGGGTTTGATCCCTGGTTGTGGAACTGAGATTCTGGCCAAAAAAAAAAAAAAAAAATGGTCTGGTCTTTTGGCCAGGAAAAGAGGATCTGGAAGTAGTGATGACTTAGTCAGGATGACTAAGGGAAAGAAACAAAGGATTAAAGAACTATTTTGTGTTTTGATGAATTAATGTGTTCAATCTATAAATATTTACTGAATACTTAATAGGCACAAAGCAGTGTCCTGAATTTAGTGAGAGATATATAATATGTGACATTCTACTTGTCTCAATAACTTTTTCATCTCTGAGCTAAGATTAGTTCATTCATTCAATGAATCAATCACTCATTCATTCATAGATTCACTTTTTTAGCTTTACTGAGGGTTTATAATGCACTAGACATGTGACCCTAGACATTAGGATTGTAAAAATGAGGGGAAACTCTGAAACTAAGAGTCATGAGGGGCTTCCTTGGCAGTCTAGTGGTTAAGACTCTGTGGTTCCACTGCAGGAGGCATGGGTTTGACAAGTCATGGAACTGAGATCCTGCAGGCCATGCAGTGCAGCCAAAAAAAAAGAGGGAGGGAGAGAGTCGTGAAAATACATTGTAAGAATGTTCAAGAAGAAAGTATTTGGGTGAGCATAGGGAAGTCTAGAAAGGCTTCACAGAGAAGATAATATAAATGAGATGGGTCTTAAAAGATGAGTAAGACTTTGATAAGGGGCTTCCCTGGTGGTTCAGCGATAAAGAATCTGCCTGCAATGTAGGAGATATGGGTTCAATCCCTGGGTCAGGAAGATCCCCTGGAGAAGGAAATGGCAACCCACTTCAGTATTCTTGCCTGGAAAATCTGGTGGACCGGGGAGCCTGGTGGGCTACAGCCCATGGGATTGTAGAAGAGTTGGACATGACTGAGCCACTAAGCAACAACCTCAGAGTCCACGTGCTCAGTCATCATAACTGCACAGTGGACGGACAGGCAAGATCCACCATCTGACTGCGTGTAGGCAGGGAAAATAAGGATACATTTGTGATGAGTGAGAGGACAACGAATAAACCTCACAGCCTTCAGGGCTCTCATAGAGGAGGGCAGCTTGAGAGGGCAAAGATGGCTTGATCCCCATCCTTGGGAACTTATGATCTAGTTTGAAAGATAGAGCTGAGAAAGCTTGAGATGAAACCTCAGTTTTGCTCCCGCCTCTGTTGCTCACTTTACTGGGTCACCTTGGGCAACTTGCTCACCATCTCTGGGCCTGTTTCCTTCTTCTGTCAAATGAAAGTAATACTATAAGGTTAAGTGGATATTGATGGATGTGAACATGGTTTGAAAAGCTCAAAGTTTAAAAGTATAAGGCTCTTTGCAGAGCACATTCTTAATGTTGTAATACTTTATTATTCAGTGGAGTGAAAGGGAGTAATTCACCACTGAGATGCCCTCTCGTATGGCAATGCATTGGTTCAGCCATGTTTTCAAGTCAGATGACCCAATTCATAATCCTGGGGTTGTAAGTCTGTTACTTTGGACATCTGCATTACCCACTGTGTTTCTTTCCTCTTTTTTTTCCAGTTAAAAGTATTTATCAAAGTAACACATGTACATGATTTTAAAATAGTACAGTACGTCTTATAAGGAGAAAGATCAGTTTCCCCTTTCTTCTATCATCTCCTATGCTCATCCAAGAGGCCATTACTTTCTACTCTCTTGATGGTTTCTTTTGATGTTTACCTGCATATTGACAAAAATTAAGTTTTTACCACTATTTTCAAATATATCAATTTCACATTATTTCTAGACTTCTGTGATAGCAGTTTAGGCTCCAGCCCTCTTCTTTTCTCCATGCTACCTTCTGTCTCCCAATCTTCCCTACAGTTATTCCATAATTGTTTGTTAAATCAGTAATGACTGTGACATAATTCTGATTAAGTGAATAATTAGTGTTTTCACTGTCTGAATCCATAATGATATGTAAACCTGGTTGCTGGTATTCAAGGTGCAGGAGAGGGGCTGAGTTCACTCTGAAGTCTTTTATTTAAGCCATTTTATTTAGTTTTTTGCCACGTTAAGTTTCTTGCTGCACTTGGCTTCCCAGAATTTTGAGCCTTTTATGTTTGATTTCCATTGAGAATAAACCTCCATCTCTAGTGTGGGTGGAACAGGGAGCCTGGCTCGGGGCGGGGCGGGGGGAGGTGATCACCTGGTTCTTTGGGGATGGAGTCAGTGGGGGGGGGGGTGGCACCTGGCTTCTAATTGCTCTGTCTCTAGACTTGGATTCCAGGTGTGTGCGCTCCTTTTCTGAGTGTCAAGTGAGGAAACTAGTTCTGCCTTGCAGGATCATTGTGAGAATTAAACGAGATGATGCATGAAAGGCGCCTGAAGTCTGCAGAGTAGCTGCTCAGGGAATGTTTGTTTCCTTCTGCCATCACAGCTCAGCTGTGGTGTGTGCTCAGTCAGCGGCTGCAGGAGCAGTGGGTGTGGATCTCCCAACTCACCTCCAGACCTGTGGGTATCACTGTCCTGATTTCTGTCACATTTCCAAATACCTGAATTTATTTAAAAATATTTTTTTCTTTAAGTCAATTCTTTTTTCCCTCCACCTTGACGTTGGTGAAATCACAGATTTATTACACATAACAAATTCCTTAAAATCCTCAGTGGTGCAGGTGCCTCACATAGAAAAACACGGTACAGATTGTATTTATTTATAGGTAACTTCGTGACGATTCAAAGTATTCTCTCTGTTACTCATGAATAAATAGTGGGGTCTGTTGGAGGTTGATTGGTGAGGGAACTCTTTTATTGAGGGAGTTTAAGGAATAGAACTGGCTGGATTGCAGTGGGGAACCCCAAATCCATTTTGGTATTTGGATCCTCAAGTTTAAAATCTCCATCTCTTTCTGGATGTGCAGTGCTGTGCTTAGTCGCTCAGTCGTGTCTGACTCTTTGCGACACCATGGACTGTAGCCCCTTAGGATCCTCTGTCCATGGGAATTCTCCAGGCAAGAATTCTGGAATGGGTTGCTGTGACCTCCTCCAGGGGATCTTCCCAACCCAAGGATCAAACCCAAGTCTGCCTCATTGCAGGCAGATTCTTTACCATCTGAGCCACCAGGGAAGCCTCTTTCTGGATAGTAGAACCCAAAAGTCTCACCTGAGGTAGTCCTTGACAAAGTTGCAAATGAGGAGTATTACAGTCTGCCAAAAAATATAACTTGTGTTGGGGAGACTTTCAGAGCTCTGAATGGGCACCCCTAACATGAAATCATAACCTTCCAATGATGTTGAGGGGTGTGGGAGGAAGCTAAGTGAATGACCTCTGGTTGACATTCCTCTCCAGACTTTTGTCGGGGTACAAGTGTACTCCCTGGGATAGAATCCTACCACACTAGCAGCCTGCCTCTAGACTGGGCCCCTTGGCTTACTTCCTTACCTCCCAAGAATTCAGCCCCATGGCTTTGCAGGGGCTGAACTTGTTATCTCTGTCAAACTGCATTGCAGAAATGTTATTTCTGCTCCATCACCCATCTCACCTCACCATAGCCCTGCCTTCTGCTGTTCTTCAGTGCCACACCGAGTGGCTGCTGCCTGCAGTTTGGCCAAAGGTGGGTGATCATTGTCGTTATTAAATGCCAGCACTGGGAAGGAGTCCCCAGGCACTGGGTGCCAGACGTGGAGTTGGTGAGATTCAGGGAGTTGGCAGGCCTGGATGGAGTGCCCTCCTCTTTACCATGTTGCTTCCTGACAGAGGGCTGCTCATCCCAGACCCATGAAAATGCATCCTGTTTGTCAGGACTGCACATTCATTCTCTTCTGAAGAGAAATGTGGTTTTAATTTTGGAGATCAGACAGGATGACTTGTGTTCATATGGCTGATAAATCATTTCAAAGAAAATTAGTTTGGCATGCTTGACATTTGTATGGATGGCTGATGAATTAAAGGAATGGATCCAGATCATGTCAGAAATATTTTACCATTACAAAAAATTGTGGTCTGCGGAAAACAGAATCCGATAAAGCTATAAAGCTGTCTGACCATCCTTCTGAGTTGTAGAAATGCAGCATTCAGGGACGGTGTCATCAACATAAATATGCCACATGGTGGGCAGTTTGTAATAAAGAGATGGCCCCGTGATGGAAGTGAGGAGGCTTGGGCTCTGGCGCCCACTCTGCCCACTGCCCACCATTCACCGCTGGGCAGAAGTCGTTGTGTTTGGCTGGACCTCAGCTTAGTTGGGGGTTACTCCCCTTGAATATCTGATGAACGCTCTGCCCTCTCCCTGAGAAACAGACGCACATTCAAAAAGTGATTTCACACAATTCCAGGGCTTGGTGGACCTCTCCAAGCCCATCCGTGGGCCTCAGGTGAACGGCTCCCAGACCCAGCGAGCCCTCCAGTCTCCCTCTGCTCCTGAGACCACCTTGAAGCTCCCTGACTTGGGAACACTCTTCTCTAGTGGAGGCGAGGGAGACCTGGCCCTCAGAGCAGGCCAAATCACTTCCCCTGTGCTCAGCTGCCTGGTTCAATGCAGGGAATATTTATTGAGCACATTTTGTATGTGAGGCAGTGGGCTGGATGTGGGAGTACCAGGGTGGATGGAATACATCCCCAATCTCCTAAGGGAGTGGTTCTTGTGGTCACGAGCTTTGTGGGGGGAGGGGGGAAAGGGCGGTGAAGGCCATGAGGGTGCCGCATGGACTCTGGGGAGGGAGTCAGGATTTGAGCTCCAATTTTAGCCTTGTGAAGAGTTTGAATTCTGTCCTTCATTAGTGTAGACAATCTACTGGGCCTTGGTTTCTTCTTAAGTATAATAAGGTCAATAATTCTAGAACCTTGTGTGTCTTAGCATTGCTATGAGTCTCCAATATGCTCATGTAACAATTTAAATAAAGTCACTTGTTAACTGCTCTGGGACTGAACTGTTTAAACTGGTTAAATTATAAAACTTTCGTTATTAAAGGTTTTGCTATTTACCCATGGTAAAAAAAAATATATTTTTGCCAATAAAAAGGCAAATTAAAAATGTAAGACTAGAAGGAGAGGGTGGGATGAATTGAGAGAATAGCCTTGTCATATATACACTACCATGTGTAAAATAGCTAGCTAGTGGGAAACTGCTATATAACATAGGGAACTCAGCTTGTTGCTCTGTGATGACCTAGACGGGTGAGATGGGGGGGGGGGGGGTTGGTGGTGGGTGTTGGAGGGAAGCTCAAGAGGGAGGGTGAGAAGGTGCTTAGTCGTTCAGTTGTGTCTGACTCTTTGTGACCCTTTGGACTGCAGCCCATCAGGCTCCTCTGTTCATGGGATTTCCCAGACAAGAATACTGGAGTGCATTGCCATTTCCTCCTCCAGGGGATCTTCCCAACTCAAGAATTGAACTCTCATCTCCTGTGTCTCCTGCATTTCCAGTGGATTCTTTACTTGCTGAGTCATTGGGGAAGCCCCAAGAGGGAGGGATAAATGCATACTTACAGCTGATTCACATTGTTGTATAGCAGAAACCAACACAGCATTGTAAAGCAATTATACTCCAATAAAATTTTTCCAAAGTGAAAAAAAAAAAAAGTAAGACTGGATGCCAGCAGACACAGACTTGGGAGAGAGAAGGCATCACCTGGGGTTTGGCTGACCAAGGAGGCCTCTGCCCTGAATCCAGGGTCTTCACCTTGAAGGATTTAATTTGAACTCACAGTCCTTTATTATAGAAATCATCATGTAAATTGTAGAAGAATAGAGAATGCTGCTTACAAAAAACCAAAAAACAAAGCTAAAGCACATACCACCTGTTGTGTTAACAGTTGGAGGTAACTACTTCTGATCATTTGGTATAAAACCTCTTTGAATGCATGCACATACATGGAAATTCACTCATTTGTTCATTGACTAGTATTTATTCAAAGGATACTAGTTTTGCTGGCCTGGAGTTAGGCACTTAAGTCTATAATGGTAAACACAGTGAATGTGGTTCCTTCAGGACATAGTTGACTAGGCTGAGAGACAGTTAAATAAATAAATATTACAGCTGTGTCACTTTCTGTGAACATAGGCACGTACTCACTCTCTCAGCTGGAACTATGCCCTGTGTTACTGCTTTGCTGTCAGTCACTTTCCCTCTGTAATGCATTGTGATCTTCTCTCCATGCTGGCTAATACATGGATCAGTTATCTGGTGCCTGTCAAACGACCACAGAGCCTCATCGCATCCATGAACGTTGATGTCTGGAGTTGGCTGGGCCAGGCTGGTCTTGGCCAGTCTTACTCGCTGTGGGTCCGCTCGCTGTCAGCTGATCTAAGATGGTCTTGGCTGACACCACTCCATGTGTCTCGTCTCCCAGCAGCTGGATCAGGCATGTTCTCTTGGTCATGGCCAAGGTGCAGGGGCAGAAACTGAAATGGTGGAGTACAGGGTCAAACCTCGGCTTGCAACATGTGTGCTAACAAGTTACGTGGCTGGGCCCAGGGGCAGAGTGTGAGGGAAGTCACTGACAGATGGTGTGGTCAAGGGTGTGGAGACAGGGAGGAGAGACGAATTGGGGTCTTTAATGCAGTGGATGTACAATAGCCTATGTGCTCATTACCCTTCCGAGTTGCTGCCCAGATTCTATGTTGTAGACAGGTAGGATTTAAACACAGGGTGTTTTCAGCAAAGGGGAGGAGGAGCACTGTGGGTGTGTGGCTGGCTTTGCTCATCTGCTGGGACCAGAGGGTGGAGAATATCATATGCTGGGAGGAGGAGGCTGGACTGGAGATGATATGATAAAAGTAGGATGTCAGAAGGTAAATCTGAAAATGGTATTTGACATGTGTTCAGGTGACTAGAGGCTGGATAAAGACAGACAAGTCAGCATGTGTTGGGATAATCTCAGTCTGGGCCTGAAGGTGGAAGGAAATGGAAAGGGAGGGATGGACCAGGACAGTTGAGTTAATAATTGCAGGCTTCATTAGTTGAATTCTTACCGTGGGCCGCCACATCATGGGCACATGCTTTGTGTCATCATCTGTGATTCTTAGAACAATCCTATGAAATAAGTACTTATACTATCCTCCTTAACAGTCTGGGAAACTGAGGCATAACAATGAGGCAGCTGGTCTACCTAAGGTTCCACAGCTCCTTTGTAGTGGTGCCAGGCTGTGACCCTGTACAGGCTGTCTTCAGAGTCTACATCCTTTGCTGTGACTCCAGGAGTCACCTTGATAGTGGAGGGTCCTGATGAAGGAGATTTTCTAAAACTCAGTAACAATTAATGGAGGAAAGTTATGGAAATAATTGACTGGCCTAGTCATAGGACTAGTATTCTTGACAGAAGCAGGAAAACTCGATGAAAGGCATCTTGTATGTTGGAGTTGGGGTTTTTGAAGTTGCTGAGGTTGAGATGAAGTTGGATGTCTGTGGATGGTGAGTGGAAGAAGTGGTGAAGTGGTGGTCCTACGAGATCTGGCTGAGAACAGGGGAATGTGAAGGGCGTTGGAGCCTGGAGGCCAGTTTGCAATGGGCAGTAGGAAGGGGAAACCGAGCTAGTGAAGGAGTGATCTGAAAGGTAGATGGAGAACATGGGTAGAATCGACTCGTTCCATCCAAACTATTGGAGGAGAGTTTCAAGATGAAGGGTGGGTCTGGGGTCTAGAGTGGGGAGGGTAATTAGGAGGCAGAAAACTGAGAAGAGTGGCAGAATTTGGTGATGCAGAGGTCAGTGCGGGCCTTGAGCAGAGGCTGCCTGGATGGAATGGCTGAGGACAGTAGTTGCGTGTCACTTTAGAGCCTGTGCTGAGGGCAATGGGCAGCCAAGCCAGGACCACTGTGGGTGGTGGTGCCAAGGGCTCCTGTACCCCATAGAGTGGGGTGGGAGGGGTGTCAGGAGGAGATAGTTGGCGATGCCTGAGAAGGGAGAGCTTATCAAGGGTGCAAACCCCAGGAAGGGACACATGGCGGGTGGAGATCAAGGACAGGCAGAGGAGAGGGGATTAGCCGTGGAGAGGAGGAGGGAGAAGTGGATAGAAGCAACTTGGGAGGACTGTGCCTGGGTTTGATGTTAGGCGGGACTGGGAGGAAAGGTCACCACGTTCAAACAAAGCCGCAGCAGCATCACTGTATCTTCACTTTGCTTCAACTTCCCTGCGGTTGCCCACTTCCCTCAGTGCAACCATTGGCTGTTTTGGAAAGAAAACCCATGTCCGCAGAATGCAGCCTTCCCTCCTTGAAGTGGCTTGCATGTCAGGTGCCCGTTCAGCCGTACCCTCACCCAGTCCTCCCACCCTCCCTGTTCCTTTGGCCTTGGGTGCTCGGCCCTCCCACCCCCGACACACCAGCTCCTTCCCTTCTAAGTCCAGGCTTCTGTTCTGACAGCGGACCTCTGACTTCTCTCCTGCATTTCTGCTCTGGAAAGGGCCTTGATCTCTGCTGATCAAGCACTCAGCACCATGCCCGGCACACAGGAGCTCAGCACAGCGTTGCTGAAGGAAACCGGGATGAGCAGTATGAACACATCAGACAGGAAGCCCTCGCTGCCTCTGTGGCTGAGACATCTCTGGAAGACGGGGTTTGCCTGGTATTTGTGATGCTCCCAGGGAGAACTACTGTGTATTTTTCCAAGCCTGACCCACTGCCTTCTGCCCTGCGAGCCCCTTTTTCTCTTTTCTTTTTAAAAATGGAAACAGAACAGGCAGAGTAGACCTCGCAAGGACCTTTTTCCTTTAGACAAATAGCTGGTATTCCTATTAAAATGGTAATTTTCTCTGTTTAAAAAGGCAGATGTGGTCAAATTAAGCTAATCTAATTTGCAATTTTTCATTAAAAATATATAAGAGTCAGGTTGGGAGGCTGTTTGGGTCCCAGGGGTCATTGCGTTAGCAGCCATGGGAACAAATGTCCTTTATCTGCTTATAGATACATGCAGCTTCCTGCAGGCATCATTTCCTCACGGTGACTTCTCCGTGACCTTGTTTCAGTCCACAGGGGGTTTCTGTCTGCCAGCTTGTCTTCTGTTTCACCCTTTTTATTAAATAGAAAATCCCCAAGTACCCCTATGTTGCAGAGTCCCTTATACAGAGAAGAGGAGGAATGGTCTCCTCTAACTAATAGGAATGTGGGACAAAGACATCAGGTTTTATTCAAGAGCAAGGAAGAAGACAAAGTCCTGAGTGAAGCCAGGAGGTAGGGGTGCCCTGGACTCATATTCATGGGTCTGGATGGGCAGGATGCTGGAGGGAGAGTAAGGCAGAGGCAGTGGTGTCCCTGCTTGTCGAGTGGGCCTGTGACATTCTCACATCTTAGGATTTATTGGTACCATGTATAGCCTAAGGCTTCCCCCACAAAAGCCATTAAGCATGCCTGAAACCTACACCCCCTATCTGAACCCTAATGAGAGCTCATGTGCAATTAGGGTATAATGTTGTGCTCAACCAAGATGATGCAGGTTTTCTTCCACACTCCAGCCCTGAGGAGCTTGAGTGAAATGCATTCCTTAGCCTTCATCTGGCATCTCAGAGACCTGCCTCTGAGCCCCAGCCTTGCCTCATGTAGCCCTGTGTCTCCCAGTCTGTGAGGTGGAGATGCTGTCTTCATCACCAGTGTCTCTCACCACCAACACCAACTTTGGGATTTCTTGTCAAGTGTTGGGGCCATGCATGGGAAGTCTTCAAAACCAGTGCTCCCTTCTGCTTCCCTTGACCTTGGCAGTGACCCCTTGAATCCTGATGAAGTTGTGGTCCAGCGATTCCTTGTGCAGTAAGAACTTAAAACAAGTCAAAGTAGTGTTAGAAAACAGGAATGGAAATGTCTAGAGTCCACAAAGGCAGGCAGTGAGTGGGTGACAGAGGAGAGGGCTATGAGCTTCTGCGGGCAGACTGGACCTGGGCAAAGTGTTCTTGGAAGTCTAGAAAGCTCTTGACCTTTCTTGTAATCCTGTGTGAGTGATGCTAAAGCATGTGAGAAATTGGAGGTGCTTCTCTGCTATTTTAAAGAGGGCTGATAGACCTGGGGCTGCAAGTTTTATTTGGATTATCATTTGTAAGCCTGTGATAAAAAACCATCTCCCAGGAAGTGTGCGACAGTGTGCTTCATTGGTGCCTCTTCCATCCTCGTCTTTGGGACGACCCTGAGGTATTTTGCTGTCATTGGCCTATTTTCTTACCTCCCTAAATTATGCCGATTTGTGCAGAGCATGTTATATGATGACAAGTGAGTGGTCTGAGGCAAATTCTCTGTTCTGCAGCCTTTTCCTTGTCAGTGTCACAGCTGTGAGCATCGGCAAGTCCTTCAGATAGATTTTTTTTCCTCTTAAATGTTTGTCTGAAATTAATTTTGACTGTTTGGAAGAGGTTGTTGAGCAGTCAGAGGGCTTTGCAGAGCAGAATCCTTAGCCCTGGCAGAGGAGCTGAAAGCTGCATGTTCAGTGGGTGTGTGAGTGCCCCACCAGCGTGGAAACTGGCTCCACTTCATTGTAGAGACGAAAAGTCAGAGAAGCCCTCATGCCTCTGAGCAGACCTTGAGGTTGGAGCCTTACATCCGTCACGCTGTGTGGATGTCAAGGGCAGGAGATGGCATGGTTAGCGTCGGCCTGCAAACTCTGGGCACTTGGCTGCATATCAGGAAAAAAGAGTTTTGGAAACATACAATTTTATGACCTTGCTTTTTCTCTGCAGTATCTTGTGAATTGAATGGCAACTCTCTCCATGCCCCTGGTCCCCAGAGATCACATCAGAGAACACAGCAAGAACTTAGCCCAATATTTGAAAAGGATGTCCATGTTGAGTGGGTTTCTTTGTATTCTGTGGGTTTGTAGAATTTGTGTGCCTTCCATTGGCACCTATTAATAATAGCTCAGGGCTTTCACCCAGGAGATGAGGCTCTCATCCACTAGGGTGTGGGCCCCCTAAGGGCTGAGTCTACTTTGCTTTCTGTTGCATCTCTACTGCCTAGCCGAGGCCTGGCATACAGTAGGAACTCCCTAAATACCTGTAGAATGTGTGTGTGAACAGACTCTTCTGATTTGTTGGTTGGATTTTATATTACAAATATTTCCTCTGTGCCATTGACAAATAGTTTAACTGTTCCTATTTTTCTCCCCCTGGTTTTAAGTGTACTTAAATTTTGTTTTTAGTTTTAAAATTAAAAGTTTTTAAATAAAAATTTTAATTATTGTACAATTTGTAAATGCTACTTTCCATTTACCGATTACTGCAAATTATCAGTTGTATTCCCCGTGTTGTACACTACATTCTTGAGCTTATCTTATACCCAATAGTTTGTACTTTTACTTCCCTACTCCCATATTGCCCCGCCCCACTGGTAACCACTGTTTGTTCTATCTATGAGCCTGCTTTCTTTTTTAAAACATTATTTATTTTTGGCTGTGCTGAGTCTTCATTGTGCTGCACGTGGGCTTTCTCTAGTTGCAGAGAGCGGGGCCTACTCTCTAGTTGCGGTGCATGGGTTTCTCATTGTGGTGGCTTTTCTTATTGTGGAGCCTGGGCTGTAGGTGCATGGGCTTCAGAGGCTGTGGCACGTGGGCTCAGTTGCCCCGTGGTGTGTGATCTTCCCAGATCAGGGATCAAACCAGTGTCCCTTGCATTGCAAGGCAGATTCTTAACCACTGGACCAGGGAAACTCCTGTGAGTCTGCTTATAAGTGTACTTCTAATCGATCCTGGATAGACCAGGTAGGACATGGTTCAATAGCATGATGTGGGAATGAGATACCTAGATTCTGTTCTCTACTTGTCCCCTTCTCTCTGTGTGGATGCTGAGTCTTACTTGCTTGTATGTCCTCAAAGGCAAGGTCACAACCTATGGCCCAATACCTGTTTTTTGTAAATAAAATTGTTCTGGAACCCAGCCTTGCTCATGTATGTGTGCATTGTCTGTGGCAGCTTGCATGCCATGACACAGAGTTAAGTAGTTGTGAAAGAATCCATATGGCCCAGAAAGCCTAACATCTTTACTCTCTGACCCTTCCCAGAAAGGTTGCTGATCGCTACTCATGAGCATCCAAGAGGTGCTTGGCACACGATAGGTACATGCCTGGCAGAGCCTGTGTTCAGTGAATGCCTGAAGAACAGATGAAGGGAGTGGTTTATCTATCTGCGGGGGATGGGGTGTGTGTGTTCATTCCTAGGGCTGTGGAGAAGGTGAGGTGGTGGACTCAATGCTGGCCCTGCCTGTGAGATCTGCACAAGAATGTAGATTGGCTTAGTGTGATCTGCTGCCTTGATTGGACAATGAGGAGGAGTGGCTGGTGGCATCCATTTGTTTTGTGATCGAGTGTTTATTGAACTGGGGAAGACAGAGCAGGAGGAGACGGGAGAGGATGAGATGGTTGGACGGCATCACTGAGTCAATGCACATGAGTTTGAGCAAACTCTGGGAGATGGTAAAGGACAGGGAAGCCTGGCGTGCTACAGTTTAGGGGGTCACAAAGAGTCGGACATGACTTAGCGATTGAACAGCAGCAGCAGTTTATTGAACTGGACAGTTACTGAGCATCAGAGGTGCATTGTGACTGTAGTTACAGAGAACGTACTGTTTGCTGGTCACTCTGGGTTATGTATGTGTTATCTGAAGTGCTCATCACATTCCTGCACAGCTGTAATATTCCTTTCCCTGAGATGGCAGTGGTTGATCACAGACATGGATACACATGTCCAAGCCCTTATCATGAGAGGGTGGCAGGGCTGAGTTTCAAACACAGGTCCATCTCACCCAAGAGCCCATGAGCTCACCACTGAGATCATGTTCCCCGACACTTTTAGGACTGCTTGGGAAGTAGATTTCAACAAGCACGGTCCCTGCTCTAAAGGAGGTTGTTATCTAGACAGGATATCTGAATTGTCTCAGGTTCTTTTTGGTCTGAGGTGTCAGGAAGGTTTGTTGCCTTTTCATACTCTTTGTGGGGTTCTCATAGCAAGAATGGAGTGGTTTGCTGTTGGAAGGACTGATGCTGAAGCTGAAGCTCCAGTACTTTGGCCACCTGATGTGAAGAGCTGACTCATTGGAAAAGACCCTGATGCTGGGAAAGATTGAGGGCAGGAGGAAAAGACAAAGAATGAGATGGTTTGATGGCATCACTGACTCAATGGACATGGATTTGAGCAAACTCCGGGAGATAGGGAAGGACAGAAGATCCTGGAGTGCTGCAGTCCATGGGGTCACAAAGAGTTGCACGTGACTCAGCGACTGAACAACAGCGGAAACCACGAAGGCTTCCTGGAGAAGGAGATAAAGATGACGACTGTGACTATAGTAACTTGTAATGTTTATTTTTTACCTTGTGCTTGATCTCATGCAACACATGCTACAGATATTCTCTCTGTTAATCTGAGTAGCCCTGTATGATAGGCGGGTACTATAGGGTTGAATTATTTCTCCCCCAAAAGGTACACCCAAGTCCTAACCTCTAGTACCAGTGAACGTGACCTTATTTGGGGATAGGGTCTTTTCAGATGTCATTAATTTAAGGATCTTCAGATCATCCTGGATTTAGTGTGGGTTCTAAATCCAGTGACTGATGTCCTTATAAAAGAAAGAATGAGGGGATTTGATGCATGGAGATGCAGAGGGAAAGGTCACGTGAAGACAGACCAGCAGGTGGAGGAGGGAAGGCAGGGTTGTCCCCAAGGGCATGTGGAGGGAGCATGGCCCTGTCAGCACTTTGAGTTTGGTATTTCTGGCTTTAAAAAAGGTGAAAAAAAGAAATAGAAGCCATTGACTCTGAGGTAGTCTGTGGTGGCAGTCCCAAGAAACAACTACAGGCCCAATTATCACCCTGCTGGGAGACGTTGAGTAGCTGCCCAGGGCACAGAGCTGGCGGTGCTGGAGCCGGGACTCAAACCCAGGTCAGCCTGCTTTAGCCGCTGGCTGGGGCTTGAGACTGATGAGCAGACCACTCTTGTGGGCAGAGCCTCACTGGTCAGCTCTGCCATCTTCTTCGAGTGAGCAGCCATTTCTGAGACACCTCTGAGATGCTCCCAGTCCAGAAGAGAAGGCACTCCTCTGCCCCCCATGTCCCCATGGAGCGTGCCAGGCCACGTGTTCCTGCTGTGCTCGTAGCCTCGGCCATGGCCCTCGGGCCTGGAACAGGGCCCACGTGGCTTGTGCCAGCTGGGGATGCCGAGCGCAGCCTGGGAGAATATGGCCTCCGTCCTGACTGGCTGGCTGAGGCGCAGGACACAGAAATGCAGGAGAGGAGGCCTCTGTGCTTGATCTGGGGGTGGGCAGGATGGCGTATGCCTTCTGTGGCCCTTGAGAGAGCAGTGACCTGTTCTGGTGAGGAGGAGGGACCTGGTGGCTGAGCTTTAGTGGGGACTTTGTTGAAAATCACTGCTGCTTCAGTGGTCCTTGGGAGGAAGGAAGTAGACTAGACCCCAAGGCCCGAAAGACTGAAGGCATTTCCAGAGAAGGAGCTGGTGGCTGACTGTCGCCCCAGCCCTGCGAGGGCGCCTCCTGTCACAGAGAAAGGGCAGAGTGGTGCCTGAGGTCCAGACTCAGGGGCGTGAGGTGCGCCCAGTCTTGTCATTTCCGTCATGGTCAGCGCTGACCTGGCTTCAGGCTGCTCCTGTCTGCCCTCAGCCTGTGTGTTGCCTTCTTTTTTTAAAAAAAATTTTTTTTTTTTTGGCTGCACGGCATACAGGATCTTAGTTCCCTGACCAGGGATTGAACCCACTCCCCCCTGCAGTAGAAACGTGGAATCCTAACCACTGAACCACCAGGGAAGTCCCTGGGCCGCCCTCTGGGGTCCTGGCCTGTGTTTTCTCCCTGGCCGGAGAGAAGAAGTCAAGTGTCCCTGGCTGGCTTGCCAGCCAGCCTGCCTTCCTTGTGAAGGCAGCTTGCATCCCTGGGTGTGAGGAGCAGGATGAGGGAGATGCCAGAGGCTCCCCCAGACTCTCCCTCTCCCGCTCCATCCCCTCTTGGGGAAGAGGAGTAGGTAAAACTCAGCTGCTGATGTTGACAGAATTCATTCATTCATCAGGTCAGCTGTGGAAGCTGAGGGCTGGAAGGGTGGGAGAAAGACAGCTGGGGCTGTTTGGTGGAGCCCTCCATGGGCCAGGGAGTATGCTGAGAGTTTTAAAAATGTCTGCATGTTTCTATAACTTGAGCTTCACAGCAGCTCCTTGAGAAGCTCTCATATCCCCACTTAACAGATGGGAAAGGAGGCTTGCAGCTTAAGTGGCTGACTCAGGGACTCACAGTAAGAGGCAGGGCTGTGACTGAGCCCAGCTTCTTTCTGACTCCAAGGCCGTGCTCTTCAGCGTGCTTTGGGAGCACAAGTTGCTGTCATGGACGGGTAGGCCCAGGGTGGTCCGTGTGGAGACTGGAGGAGGGATAGAAAGATAGGGGACCATCTTTACTTGTTTCACGATGTTAACCAGTCCTGGCCTAGCAGTTAATCAAACTTCTGAGACCTAGTCATGTTATATGCTTCCATTTTAAGGTGACTCTATTGGGCTTCCCAGGTGGCGCTAGCGGTAAAGAACCTGCCTGCCAATGCAGGAAATGTAAGAGACACTGGTTCGATCCCTGGATTGGGAAGATCCCCTGGAGGAGGGCATGGCAACCTACTCCAGTACTCTTGCTTGGAGAATCCCATGGACAGAGGAGCTTGGCGGGCTACAGTCCCTGGGGTCACAAAGACTCGAACACAATAGAAGCGACTTCACAGGCCCTCATGGATATATTGGGTTGGCCAAAAAACCCATTTGGGTTTTCCTGTAAGATGGTCTGGAAAACCATGAATGAACTTTCTGGCTAACCCAATATAATAAGCTGCTTTCTACCCCTGGGCAGTGCTACCTACATCCTCCCGCTGGCATCCGTCTCCCTGAGCCTCAGCCTCTTCCAGAAGCTCACACCCACATATTAGATGCACACACAGACCATTTCATTACCCAATTAGGCATAGGCACCCAGAAGACTTCACCAGTGGAATAATTACATTAATGAATCTCCTGCTGAGTTATGTCCACTTCTGACTTTGGATGTTGTCTCGTGCGTCATATTTCCTCTCTGTGCATTTTTCTCTTCCCCAGTGCCCCACCCTCTCACTCCTCACCTCTCTGCCCTTAGTGAGTCCGGCTGGTGGGTGGTTGCTCTCTTACGCGGCAGATGGAGCGTGATTCACGCACACGATGCTGGTTCTGCCGAGCTGTCGGTCTGGTGAGTTTATTTGGTGTGGGTCTTAGGGAGTTGTTATATGAATATCTTAGAGGGAAAAGAGGGGAATGATGAATGCCTGGAACGCTCTTCCTTGACATTCTAATTCTTACTCACTAAGTGTTAAAGCGGCAGTATTTAGTCTGATGGTGCAGTCTGTGCTGGGGAATTGGTTTTAGTGCTCTCACCACTGGGGCTCGTGAATTGATCCAGCATGAAGGTCTGAATTACCTGAGAGATGAGTTTATTTGGACTCTGGGAAGAGAAGATAGTTTTCAACCCCACTCATCCTGCAGCCTTTGACGGTCAAGTCCCGGCCGCTGACTTGTGCGATGGTACCACCAGATGTGTCTTGACTTATTGAAGGAAAATTACACATTCCAATCAGATGCTGACTTGATGCATGATTTATAGCTATTAAGCCGAAGCAGTGAGTAAAGAGTTTAAAATCGTGGGCTTGTCTTATGTGATTTTTAAGTAGCACCGGTACCCTCCAGTGGGCAAGGCATGCCGCTCAGTAGCATTGGCAGCTTCCTTGGGAAGCAACCAATGTCTTAAGGGACCTTGTCGCTTGAGCAGTGTCTTTCTGAACATGAAACCCTACTTTTTGGTTAGTTAAAGCCACAGGATGGCACAAAAACACATTCATATATTACCCAAGGTTTTTTTTTCTCTTTGCATAAAGATAAATCTGTGTATGTTTGATCTCTCTTGTGTTTGAGGGAGATTAAAATAGATTCATTATGATGAAGTTCTTTTTAAATGGTTAGCCTGTCTTTGTTGTGATGGAAAAGTGGAATGAGTTTCCCTGCTAGCGGCTTCAAAACAGTATCCTGACATGGTAAGTCTCGGGGTGGGGGAGGGCTGGCAGGCCCTCACTGACCACCAGACACTGCCTTGCATAGTAGCACCCCCAGCCTTCCAGGTTAGACTGTGCGGGGAAGGGGTGCTGGGCTCTTTCAGGCTGCTGGGAGCAGAGGCTTGCTCAGGGCAGGAGAGCGGGGTGTACTGCATGGCTCGTGGGGGAGGGGAGAGGCTCAGGGAAAGGTCTCAGTTGTGCGGAAGGCAACCCCATTGCTCAGGATGCAGCTGCGGCTTCTGTGGGTGCTTCAGTGTTGGAGGCCGCCTTTCTGCCCCTCAGCCACTTCTGTCTTCTGTCCATCCGGTTGGAGAGGGCCCGCATTCCAGCTCCCCAGGAGGAACTGAGTTGCTTCTCCAGCACATGGTGGCTGGCTGGTCTGTGGAGGAGAGGCTTTGCCTTGGGCACTGGACCCTGACCTGGCCCAGGAGGAGGACTCCATGGTCACGAACACGCTGACCCGTGCTCCTGATCCTGGAGCCCGTCTGGCCACTGTGCTCAGGAAGGGGGCTGTCTGCATGGAACTGTTCGCAGCATCTTAGTCTCCTCTCCGGCTTACCGGGGAGTCTGGCCTCATTTGCATGAAAGGCCTTTGGGTTCGTTCCTGTTTCCAGCTCAGAAACTGAAGCCATCCGTGCCCGAGACAAATTGCTGCTGTTCAGCTCATCCTTCAAAATTGACTTGGATCATCAGCCGGCCAGTCTACATCATATGGAGCTGGGGTGGCCGTGCCTGTCCTGTATGCCCAGTGCCGCTTCCTTCTCCCCTCCCCCTTAGCTGTTTTCTCCTCCTTCCTCCAGATGCACGAGCATCTGCCTTGGTCTATCCCAGACTGAGTGTCCATCAGACAGTGATTCCCATGCAAAACGAAGCTAAGAAAACAGAAGGGAGGAGGTGATTGTCTTGTGCGTCTTCCAGCTCTGTCTCCTGATTCTCATTTATTTAGTCTTACCTGATTTCTTCCAGACTCCCGCTAATTTCTCTTTGGGACGAGGACTTCCTTTCAGGACCGATCTGGTTAATTTGTGGACTTTGGAATCTGTCCAGTGTTGGGAATGTCAAGGGGTTTCTTCTGAGCCCATTAGAAGAGGATCCTGAAGCCTGCTACAGCTGGTGGTCATGTGGAAGCACAAGCAGTAGCCCCGCCCTCACGATTGATCTGTCAGCTTATTTAATTGCTGATGTCTCGCCTTGTTCCAAAAACTTAATTTATTATTCCACGAGTAATACATGTTCCTTGTAGAAAATTAAAAAAAAAAAAAAAGTAACAGGAACAAATTGTTCCTTGATACTTGGAGAGCAAGACATCACACATTAAAAATTTTCCCTAAAGTTAAATCAACTTTAAACACAACCTGCTGAGATAGATGAGAGACCTGGTGTTAGGCATTGCTTAAGGCTGCTTCCCTCTAGAGAGGATTGGGAGACTGAGGGCCTGGCTCACACAGGTGCCGCCTCCACCAGGACCCTGGGACCCAGAGGAGTCAAGCTTCCCCACCGCAACCTGGGAGACCTCTGCTTGCTCATCTCTGTCCGGTGCAGCCCCCTGTATGAGACTGTTCCCTGACTCAGTGCTTGAGCCCAGACCAGCATCACTTGCCATATGGAGATCCTCATACAGATGATGTTCCTCACTGGGCCAAGAAATTGAAAACAGAAGTTGGAGGAGGGCTTTCAGTTCCTCCCCGCCTCATTCTGCAAGCCACACATGATAACATCTACTTTTCTGTGGAGCGCAGAGAACCCAGATCTTTAGAAGTTCAAGCTGGACTCTTCTTCATGGGTTAGGGAAGTGAGGCGCCTTATTGGTGAGAATATTGCAACAAAAAGGGATGAACAAAAAGACACTGATACAGTTGTTGATAATGTACCCTTTTATGAAGGTGCATGCGTGTGTGCGCGCGTGCCAAGTCTATTCTGTGTGACCCTACAGACAGTAGCCTACCAGGCTCCTCTGTCCATGATTTCTCCAGGCAAGAATACTGGAGTGGGTTGTTATTTCCTATTCCAGGGAATCTTTCTGACCCAGGAATCAAACCCATGTCTCTTAATGTCTTCTGCATTGGCAGGTGGGTTCTTTACCACTAGCGCCACCTGGGAAGTCCACCCCTTTTATGAACAAGTACACACACAGGGGAAGGCTCAAGTCACCGTTGAATCTGTTTCCTGGGGTTCACATTTTGTTCACATTTCAATGTTTCCTGGGGTTAACATTTTGTCGTGGACCCAGTATTTTTTCAAGGCACATACAGAGGGGTGCGCCAGAAAGGGTGGGGATGGAGATACAGTGTGCAGCAGCCTCTAAAAAAACAAGAACAGGAAAGGAAAACAAGGGCATGAAAACAACAGGAATCTGGGGCTTATTTTCCGTGAGGCTTGTTTGCTTCCCCCAGCACCACAAGCGGTTTTATGTGGGGGAAAAAAAAAAAAAAAAAGACTTCCCTTTCCCCAGGGAGTTTGGAAGGGAAACCTGTATGCATGGTGGGTCAAATTTCCCTTTGAAAAGTTCCTCCCTCCCCCAGTCCCACAGTTCTCTGCTGACTGAGGACCCTGTAATTGCTGAACCGCAATTCAAATCAGAGAGTGATTGTGATCAAACCCAGCGACTCTCATTACTCCTTAGCCTCTTACGTCAAAACCGCTCACAGTGACGGTAGCAAAGGCCAGCACGCTGGCCTGTGATTCTTGGCAGGCCTGCTTCGAATTGAATAAGGGGCAGGAGCTGGAAAGAACAGGAGGGAGAGCGACTCTGCTAGGGGAGGCTGCCTGGCTCTGGCCTGCGAAGGGGCGAGGCTGTGTCTGTGCTGCTGTCTTCCTGGGACCAGAAGTCCCCAGGGCCCTGGGTTGCTTTCAGGGGGCGATGACTGGGTGGGTCCCTGGCTCTTAGGCTAAGTCCAGCTTGTTCCCAGCCCTGGAAATAATTAGCGGCAAGTGTGCCTGGAGTGGCCTGCTTGGTATGAGAGCCTGGTGGCTGCTGACTTCCTTTTGTCACAGAGGCCCATGTCACCTCATGTACCTGGTTGCTGAGATGGCCAGCGACAGTTTTACTGCATTCAGCGCTTTTAAGATTGCTTTTGAGTCTCTTGCCGTGCCTTCTGAAAGGGGCTGATGCTCCTGGGTGCAGCGAAAGGGAATATTCTTCCAAGCCCCTTTGAAGTGGCAGGCATGGGCTTTGTTCTCTGCAGATGAGTCTTTCCAGAATCAAATTGGATCTCCCCAGCAGGGTGGGTGGGGAGGTCGCTGGAGGTCAAGTATAACCTGTGCAAACCTGGAACAAGAGGCTCCCCCTGGCTAATTCCGCTGCTGAGTGTTTGATTGCTGTGGCTGACGTTTTGTTTGGGGGTTTAAAAAAAAACCTTTATTTTTATCTTAACAACCAAGATAGGCAATAGCCTTCTTTCTTAAAGGAGTCTGGGTTCATTCTTACCAAAACTCAGGATCCTGCATTAAATAATTTACTGAGATTTTCATTTTATATTTTATTGAGGTATAAGGCAGAAAAGTGCACACATCTTAAGTATACAGCTAAATAAATGTTTCTCTCTAATATTCCTCTACAGTCTTGTCTAGATTAAGATATAAGAACATTTGCAACACCCGGAAAGGTCCATGCTCTTCCCTGGTTTATGTTCTTCTCCTGCTCCCTTACCAAGGGTAACCATCATAGTGACCTTTACTGCCATTGGTTAAATTGGTCTGTTTTTTAACTTGATAAAGAATGAGTTCATCCAGTATGTATTCTTCTGTATCTGTCTTTTACTCATCATATGTCTGGGAGATTACACTCTATCCAGATGTAGTTCTTTTTCACTGCTGAGTAATATTCCATTATTTGACTTTATTATCACAGTCTAGTTATTCTACTGTTGGTGGGCATTTGACTTCTTCACATTTTTTAAATAGTTACTTATTTTTTCTCTTTTAGGGGGCCATGCCACACGGCATTTGGAATCTTAGTTCCCCAACCCTCTGGTCCCATGCCCCCTGCAGTGGAAGTGTGGAGTCTTAACTACTAGACCACCAGGGGATGGCCCTTGACATGTTAGGAAGCTGGGCATATAGGCTATCCTTTGATGTGGGTCATCATTTATTTGAATGATTTTTTTAAAAAAATAAATTAGCAGTGGAGCTTTCTTTTTTCCAAGTGCAGTTCCACATGGAATTTGTACTGAGGAGTTTGATTGATTGGTTGGTGGCTTCGGCTCCACTTCTTTGCCTTCCCTTTCCCCTGGGGTGACCGCAGGTGGGGAGGCTTAGCTGGTTGTTTCAGGACCTGGCCTCTGGAGTTGGACCACCTGCCTGGTTTCCCTTGTTGTGCGTCCTTGGACAAATCACTTAATCTCAGTTTCTTTATGTACAAAATGGAGGTTGAAGAAAGTAGTGCCATCATACAGTTATTGAAAACATTAAGACAATAAATGCAAAGCAGCGTTGACACTTAGCCAGTGCTTAGTAAGTGGCATGCTAAGTGCTGCTGCCATCCTTGCAGGCATCCTCATTTCCATCTTGCAGGGTCCTAGTACTCCCTGGGGCACTATCACAAAGCTATGAATTCATACCACTGGCCGGATTGCAGCCCTTACCGTCCCTCCAGCCCCATGGAGACACAATACACCACAGCGCCTTGGAGTGGCTCTGAGGTTCTCCGCCCAGGGGGTGTGTGAGCTCCAGTAAGGCAGGCTCGTGGCTCCCTGTGGAACCTGGCAGAAAGCCAGCCCGCCACCAGGCAGTGGAAATGTACCCCCAAAGCCCTACCCAGGCTCACCTTTTGCTATGGACCTGGGCTTTGTGGGACTGTTGTGTTTGCTGAATGAAACCTGTCTGTCTGTGACTCTCTCCTTGGGGCGGGATGTCCTTGTGGCCTGAATCCAGAAAGATGTGAGGATGGGGAGAATGGAGCCCTGCCTGTCAGGCTTTTATCCCACTTTGGCTCCCAGCCAAATGGGATTTTTGGAGCCAGGCCCAGATGTAGCTGAAAGGATTAGATGTAACTGATATTACTATTCATAATAACAGTATCTTACATTTATTTAGTGTGTGCTGTCTGCATTAGATGTGCTTCACAATGGCCCTGTGAGATAGGCACCATTGTTACATTTGTTGATACATGTTGATCTGCCCACTGGGTACCTCCTTCTCCAACTAGGATTAAGTCCCATGGGGGAGGGATTTTTTTTTTTTTTCTTTTCTTTTCTTCACCATTATATCCCCCTGAAACTAGGCTAGTCCAGGATCAGTAAATATTTGTTAAATGAATGAATAATTCTCTTTTAAAGAAGAAGACATGGGAGCTCAGAGAAGTTAGGTAACTCAGCCAGGCTCACACTGTGAGAGCTGAGTATGTGTGATGCTGAGCTGCTGCTGGTGACTGTGGCCTGTGCAGGGGGTGGCGGCCCCACTCAGAGGACAGAGGTCCAGGTTTGGGGACCTGAGCTCGGGGTTGGAAGATCTCTCTGGTAATGAACCCAGTGTGCGTCATTGAGGAGGTGTCGTCTGCCACCCAGCTGGGGTCATTCAGGACGCTCACTGGTGGAGGGGTTGAGGTCTTGGGCGCCCCCATGTGGCCTGACAGGGCAGAAGCTCCGTGGTGGGGAGACATTTCTATCCTGAATCAGTCTAGAGGAAGGCTGCCGGGGTGGGGGGGGCGGGGGGCGGGTGCTGGGGGGCAGGGCAGGAAGTGAAACCCACCCTTGTCTGACAGGGACAGCGGTTCAGTTTTGTACTTGTGTGTGCATGCTAAGTTGATTCAGTCATGTCCGACTCTTTGCAACCCTATGGACTGTAACCTGCCAGGCTCCTCTGTCCATGGGGATTCTTCAGGCAGGAATACTGGAGTGGGTTGCCATTTCCTTCTCCAGGGAATCTTCCTGACCCAGGGATCGAACCTGGGTCTCCTGCATTGGCAGGTGGGTTCTTTACCACTAAGCCACCTGGGAAGCCCAGTTTTGTGCTTAGCTCAAGGCAAAGTAGTTCACACTTGGGAGTTTTCACCCTCTTTCTCTTTAAGCTCTGGGTATTCCCAGCAGCCACATCTGGACTGGAACCTCTGCTGAGCATGCCAACCTCAGAGAGGCCTTTCAAGTCATCTAGGTTCTTCTTTTTTTTCCCCTTTAAATATTTATTTATTTATTTGGCTGTGTCAGATCTTAGTTGTGGCACTTGGAATCTTTGATCCTCTTTGCTGCCTTTGAGTTCTTCAGTTGTGCAAGCAGGATCATGCTCCCTGACCAATTCCTCCTGCATTGAGAGTGCAGAGTCTTAGCCCTTGGACCACTCAGGACATCCCCATCTTGGTTCTTGAACACAGGTTAACTCACAGCACAGTTGGCAGCAAGTGATGACCATGATGCCCTCACACCACACGTTACAGCTGCCGAGAGTTTCTGAGTAATTTCCATGTTTGTGAGGAGACGACTCAAGGCCCTGAAGTGAGATGCTGGCCGGTGAAGGGCTGCTCACCACCGGCCGTTTGTTGCTCCTGCTCTGTCTCCAGTGAAATACGTGCTTACCTGTTTGTGGTTCAGCATGTATCACTACTCTGTTGACTCCCTAGTTTTCTGTGCTGAGCATTGTCATTTCCTGGTATTTTACTTTGGGATCCTTACCCACTCATAGCTAGTCTCTTACATATACTCTCTTCCCTTTCTGAGAATTCCTGACACAGACTTGGGCTTTTTTGGGGACAGTTGTGAAACTGACGTCAGTTAGGTGCTGCTTAAAAATGCGTGTTTCCCCTTCTTAGCTGTTTCTCACCCTGGGGTCATTTTTAGCAGGTTTTAAAGATGGTGCCTTGTCAGAATCTTTTGTTTAAAAAGGTGAAAAAATGAAATCACAGGTGTCTCCGTGGGTTTTTCCCCTTAGCACGCAGGAAGGAATTTGTATCCAGTCCTTGGAATGAAGGATGAAGACCGTATTTCTTGGCATATGTGGTGGGCTGCGGAATGTGGAATTTAATGGATTTAGCAAGCAGAAGAGAGGAGAGCATCGGAATTAAGAGCTTGGCTCTGGATGCCCTGCTTGAGCCCATGTGGGGCCCGGGCCAAGCTTCTTCATGTAGTTTCCTCATTCTCTAGACTCACATGGTCCACCACAGTGACCACCAGCCAAGTGTGTCTACTGATTGTTTGAATTGAGATGCACTGTGAGTGTAGAATACGCAGCAGATTTCAAAGCCTGAAATGAAAGAAAAATAAGGTAAAACTGATTATTTATATTTTAAAATACTGATGACGTGTTGAAATAATATTTTGGATATAGGTTAAATAAAATATTTACTAAACTTAATTACGCTTATTTCTTTTTACTTTTTAATGTGGCTGCTAGAAAATTTCTGTGACTCCATGGTGTATGTGTGTGTTCATGTTATATATCTGTTGGGCAGAGCTGACCTAGACTGGTAGAGCCCTTCTTCATGAGTTCTTGTGAAGATTAACTGGGCAAATAGATGAAAGAGCTTAGTTTGGTGCTTGGCCTGTAGCAAGCATTCAGGGAAACTTCAAGGCTATCGCAGTCACCGTGGCTGTCATCTTGTTATCAAGGGTGGGAATCTAAGCTAAAATTTGGAGATGTCTGAATTATGGTTCTAGGTGAACTCTCCAAAGAGGTTGTATATAATTTAGGGATTCTCTAGTGATGTAGAGATTTCTGCTCCCCTTGGCTTCCCATTTGTGTGTGTGTTTCCGGCTGTGTGGCGCAACATGTGGGATCTTAGTTCCCTGACCAGGAATCAAACCTGTGCCCCCTTCATTGGAAACTTGGAGTCTTAACCACTGGACCACCGGGAAAGTCCCTCCATTTGTGTTTTTCATGGAAGATTGTGTAATTCATGGTGAACCTGTTACCTAAAGGAATGGCCTCTTGACTCACTGGAAAAGACCCTGATACTGGGAAAGATTGAGGGCAGGAGGAGGAGGGGGTGGCAGATGATGAGATGCTTGGATGGCACCATCAACTCAATGGGCATGAGTTTGAGCAAACTTGGGGAGACAGTGACGGACAGGGAACCTGGTGTGCTGCCATCCACGTGGTCACAAAGAGTCGGACATGACTTAGTGCCTGAGCAACAACTCACTCAAAGTGCTTTGTTGAACGCCCCACCCCCGACCCCCGGCTCCCCACCAAGGCTTCCTTATTTACCCAGCTACTTTGACTGTTGTTAGGAGTGACAAACCAATTTTTACTGAAACCAGTGGTAAGAGCCACCCTTTACGAAGTGCTCACCACATGCCTAGCCCTGTGCTCAGCGCTTTCCGTATAGTCTAGGCCTCCCTGTGGGCATGGGAGTAAAGCAGGATTGAGGATAAGACTGCACTCAAAGTTCCACAGCCGGCAAGGGAGGCGGCTGGGTCTGGTATCCAGGTCTGCCTGACTGCAAAGCCACTACACTCTTTATTCTGCCTCATTAGCACTCCAAGCAAGTCTCTCTTAATCAGGAAACCCAAAGCCGCCGCAGACTGGGTGTTGCAGGATGTCTGGGAAGCTGGAGAGACCATATAGGCATCTGAAGGCACAGGAAGCCCGGAAACAGCTGAGCACCCTCAGGCCATAGCTGAGCTGGGTTCTGGAACTAAAATGAAGGGCAGGGTGGTCAGTGTTGGGTTGTGACCAGGTATGATGACCAGCAGTCAGAGCAACACAGCCCTCGTCTTGGACTGTCCCTCCCTCCCAGCCAGGTAGATGTCCTGTGATTCTCCCGTGGGCCTGAAGTCCGTCAACCAGAGAGGCTTTCCTGAGACCCCGCAGAGGGAGAGAGAAGTGCAGCCCCACCCAAGGCCGCGGTATTTCCGGGAGAAATTTCACTACAGCTAGAACTCTAATGACCGCGTGTGTCAGGAAAGGACCTTATCTTTGGTTCAGGCCTGATGTAAATTTACTGGTGACTTTACCGTGTTAGCTAAATGCCAGGAAGCATCCATGTCACGGAGCTGGGTGTTTCTGTTGCCTCAGGACACTGAGCGGCACGTTCTTTAATGAGTGAGTGTCACTGGTGGGAGCAGCTGCCTCTCAGGGAAGCCGGTCCTCGTGAATAAAAGATTTCTATTTAGTATCCCGGTTATTTCCTCTTTGACCCTCTCTCAATCAAAATATGCAAGGCTCATTCCTCACCTCTTGACATCCGTTGCCTGTTAGAGCCTTATTAGCATTTGTTCTCATTGATGTTCATTGCATTTTAAATCCGGCAGGGACGTGATTAAGAGGTGGAAAATCGCCGGACTTGGGTCCGCATGTGACTGTCGGATCGTGGCATGATGACCAGCTCAGCATTTAATCACCTCTTTTGTGTGTTCCGTCTCCTTTCATACCCCTGGAGGGAAAAAGTTCAATTCCAAGTCATGCTCTGGTTTGTCGGGGAGAGGAAGGGGCTGGAAGGGGGGCGGAGTCTGTTGGCTCTGGGTGTGCGGGTGGTGGTGGGGGCCTGGGAGAAGAAGTCTGCCTGCTGGTTGCCCCAGGCACCAGACCCATGTCAATCACTGCTAGAACCAGCAAGTCTCAGGGCAGTTCCTGGGTCTAAGTGGTGGCCCCACGAGATCCCAGTTAGTTCCCATGATAATTCTATCAAGTTGGGCCCTCATGACAGGATGGCTGTCCTTTTTTTTTAAAAAAAATTTTTTTAGATTTATTTATTATTTTTAATTGGAGGACAATTACTTTACAATTTTGTGATGGCTTTTCCCATACATCAGCATGAATCGGCCATCAGTATACATGTGTCCCCCCCACATCCTGAACCCACCTTCCTCCCCACCCCATCCCTCCAGGTTGTCACAGAGCATGAGACACGAGAGAGCTTGCCGCTTCTCTCTCTCTCTCTTCCACATGAGGACATGGTGAGACTCACCCATCTACAAGCCCAGGGGAGTCCTCACTGGGGAACCCAGTCACCCAGGCACCTTGACCTTGGACTTGTAGTCTTCAGGACTGTGAGATGGAAATTTCTGTTGTTCAAGCCACCTTGTCTGTGGCAATCTGTTGCAGCAGCCCGAGCTGCTAAGGCAGTGGTCCTAGTTCCGCTTTTTGAGGCGCTTGCCCGAGTTGCCTGTTAGTGCCCTCAGGTCAGGCTGGGCGGTGATCTGCTGTGTGGTCTCCCTGGCTCCTCTTTCCCCCTGGGAAGTGGCTGAGGATGGTGCCTGTGGGAATTTTGCTATTTGCACTTTCCTTAAGAGGGTTTCTAATGGTGCTGTCCTCTACCTCTGGGTCAACCGCAGAGTCGGTGCCGGAACAGCCACTGAGAAGATAACCAGCAGAGTGAATGAATGACTGGGGTGAAAGAGTGAATGAATAAATGAGTATGACAGCCTGGGATGGAAGCCAGCTGAGAAAAGAGACAGATGGAGAGAACCGCGAGTCCCTCACCTCCCTTCACTCAAGCCTTGGGCACCACTTTCCATGAAAAAGGGCCCCCAGGGATGCCTCCCCTGCTGCATGTGGTCTCCCCGAGACACCCACCCATCGGTGGGAGGGGAGGCATTGCCATGTCATCTGGAACAGTCCCAAGTGGTCTCGTATTGTTCTGTCCCAGCTCTGCCTCCTCGTCAGCTTGGCTGACACCGTCCCGTGGGTGCCCAGACCTCTTCTTCCACCCGAGCCCGGGGCTGGATGGGAAGGAAGGGGTTAAAGCCTGCAAGTGTGCGTCAGTGAGTCTGTGGTACAGAGCAGCAGCATCTAGGTCACTCCTCCAACACAAAAGAAATGAAATACAGCTTGCCCAGCTGCCGCTTGTCGCATGACCCCTGCTGCTCTGTGCAGAAGAACACCAGGCGGGCACCAGGCCGTTTTAATAAGATACAGCAAGATTAATAAGGGAGCAGAGCACACGCTCCCAGGGAGCACGCTCTCTCGTGTGAGGCAGAAGCATCAGAGACTGAGGGCCTGGGGTGGGTAGATGGGGCACCCGGGGCAGCCCACCCCAGGCCGGCCCAGGAAACATGCTGAGAGGAACGGTAGCCCAGGACAGGGGTCCCAAACCTGGGTCTAGCCTGAGTGTCTCATGGCATGTGGACACCCTGGGGTCAGGTGTGGAGTGCCCAGGTGGGACTCCTTTCTTGGGGGGCAGTTTCCCTGATGCACACTCTAGGTGTCAGATGCCCATCCTTCACTCCCAGGGGCCCAGGCTCCCCTCCTTTGGGGCACTCTGCACAGGTGTAATTTTGCCTTAAATTGTAACTCTCTTGCCCCCATTTCTTTGGCTTGTCTGGTTTATTCTCCCACTTCCCTCGGTCAACTGGGATTCTCTTCTGGTTCATTAGTATGTTCGTGTCTAAAAACAGTTCCCCTAGTCCAGCATCATCTTCTGGTTCAAAAGTCCAGCGTGAGCTAACTGCACTTTGAGGGAGGGATTGGTTGGATTACTTTGAGCTATAGAGCATGTCTTCTGGGGTCAGCTGTCATCCCAATTTAAACAGTGTTATGAGGAGAGGGTCAAGAGCTAGAGAACAGCCTTTGAGGGAGTTGGGTAGGGTAGGCCAGATGGGGAAGCCTGAGTGGACAGCCATATGGGCTGATACCCCCCTGCAGTTTCCTAACTGGAGGTGGGCCATTACCCCCTTTGTCTGCAACTCAACTATAGCCCTTTCTCCTGCTTCCAAAGCAATAGCTTCTCTGCCTCCTGTTGTAGGCAGAGGTAGTGGTAGACTCTATCTTTTGTTGTTGTTTTTGTTTTCTTGTTTCCTTTGTGTTGTTGTTACTGAAGTATAGTTGATTTATAATATTGTGTTTCTGGTGTAGAGTGAAGTGATTCAGTTATTTTTATGTATATGTATATTTCAGATTATTTTTCATTCCAGATTATTACAAGAGATTGAATATAGTTCTCTTTTGTATACAGTAAAACCGTGTTGCTTCTCTATTTTCTGTGTAGTAGTTTGTATCTGTTAATCCCATGCTCTCATTTTATCCTTCCCTCCCTGCTTCCCCTTTGGTAACCATAAGCTTGTTTTCTATGTCTGTAGTCTGTTTCTGTTTTGTAGATAAGTTCATTTGTGTCAATTTTTTAGATCCCACATGGAAGTGATATCATATAATATTTGTCTTTCTGTGTCTGACTTACTCTGATATTCTCTAGGTTCATTCATGTTGCTGCAAGTGGCAATGTTTTTCCTTTTTATTACTATTATTCCCTTTTCCATACACACCTGTGGAGGCCTTACAACTAGTTGAGAAAACAACAACAACAACAACAACAATATACGTACCACGTTCTTAGGTCTTCTCTTGATGGACACTTGGGTTTTTTCCATGTCTTGGCTATGGTGCATAGTGCTGCTATGAACAGTGGGGTGCATGTATCTTTTTGAATTAAAGTTTTCATCTTTTTCAGATGTATGCTCAGGAGTAGGATTGCTGGACCATATGGTAGCTTTATTTTTAGCTTTTTAAGGAACTTCTATTCTGTTTTCCATAGTGACTTCACCAATTTACATTCCCACTAACAGTGTAGGAGGATTCCCTTTTCTTCTCACCCTCTACAGTGTTTACTACTTACAGACTTTTTGATGATGGCCATTCTGACTGGTGTGAAGTGATATCTCATTGCAGTTTTGACTTGCATTTCTCTAATAGCAGTGTGGAACTTCTTTTCAGGTGCCTGTTGATCATCTGTATGTCTTCTTTGGAGAAATGTTTATTTAGGTCTTCTGCCAATTTTTGGATTTGAATTTTGTTTTTGGATATTGAGTTGTATGAGCTGTTTATATATTTTGGATATTAACCCCTTGTTGGGTGCATCACTTGCAAACATCTTCCCTAATTCTGTAAGTTGTCTTTTTGTTTTATTGATGGTTTTCCTTGCTGCACAAAAGCTTTCAGTTTAGTTAGGTCTCATTTGTTTACTTTTGCTTTTATTTCTATTGCCTTGGAAACTGATCTAAGAAAATGTTGCTATGATTTATGTCTGAGAATGTTTTACCTGTGTTCTCAAGCCATTTTGTCCAGCTTTCTCAACTCCACTGCTGGAGAGGTTGTCTTTTCTCCTTTAAATATTCTTGCCTCCTTTGTCATAGATCAATTGATTGTAGATGTGTGAGTCTATTTCTGAGCTCGCTCTTCTGGTTCATTGGTCTGTATGTCTGGTTTTTTGCCAATACCACACTGTTTTGATTACTGCAACTTTGTAGTATTATCTGAAGTCTGGAAGGGTTATCCCTCCAGCTTGTTGATGCTTTTTTCTCAAGGCTGACTTGTTCCAGCTCTGTGAAAAAATGTCATGGGTATTTTGGTAGGGATCATATTAGATCTGTAGATTGCTTTGGGTCAGTTCAGGTCAGTTCAGTCACTCAGTCGTGTCCGACTCGTTGCGACCCCATGAATCACAGCACGCCAGGCCTCCCTGTCCATCACCAACTCCCAGAGTTTACTCAAACTCATGCCCATTGAGTCGGTGATGCCATCCAGCCATCTCATCCTCTGTCGTCCCCTTCTCCTCCTGCCGCCAATCCCTCCCAGCATCAGGGTCTTTTCCCATGAGTCAACTCTTCGCATGAGGTGGCCAAAGTATTGGAGTTTCAGCTTCAGCATCAGTCCTTCCAATGAACACCCAGGACTTATCTCCTTCAGGGTGGACTGGTCGGATCTCCTTGCAGTCCAAGGGACTCTCAAGAGTCTTCTCCAACACCACAGTTCAAAAGCATCAATTTTTTGGTGCTCAGCTTTCTTTATAGTCCAACTCTCACATCCATACATGACCACTGGAAAAACCATAGCCTTGACCAGACGGACCTTTGTTGGCAAAGTAATGTCTCTGCTTTTTAATATGCTATCTAGTTTGGTCATAACTTTCCTTCCAAGGAGTAAGCATCTTTTAATTTCATGGCTGCAGTCACCATCTGCAGTGATTTTAGAACCCAAAAAAATAAAGTCTGAAAATAGCAGCATACAAGATGTATACTGTGTATACATCCTAATTCATTTATTAGTTCTAATAGGTTTGTGTGGACTCTTTAGGGTTCTTTATGTAGAGTATCAGTCATCTGCAAATACTGGCAGTTTTACTCCTTCCCTTCCAATTTTGGATTTCTTTTATTTCTTTTCCTTATCTGATTATTGTGACTGGGACTTCTAATGCTATGTTGAATAGAAGTGATGAGAGTGGGCATCCTTGTCTTGTTCCTGAGTTTAGTGGGAAGGCTTTCAGGTTTTCGCTGTTGAGTATTATGTTGGCTGTGCGATTGTTGTAAATGGCTTTTATTATGCTGAAATATGTTCCATCTATGCCCACTTTGGTGAGAGTTAGTATCATAAGTGTCTATTTAATTTTATCAAATTAAAGCCTCTGTCATAGGCTACTGTTTAGCACAATACTTGGTAGTGAGTGTTCAGTAAATGGCAGCTACTTATGGAATTATTATCTAGTTTATAGATCTTGATGAGAGGTTATTCCAAATTTTCCATTTTAAAAACATCACATTGTTGGGTTACTCCCATGACATTCTGGACCTTAATAAGACTGAAAAATACTCTCTTGTCCTTGGAGCACTTGAAGAGAATGTGGTGAAATTCTTGATTCACATACCAAAAACCCAGGTCTCTGCCTTCCCACTCAACTTGTGTGCAAAGAGCTCTTCGGGAGGCCTGTCCGCTGCCTCTGCCTCCCGTGGCATCCCTCCGGAGCCTGAGCCATGCTCAGGGCCTTTCCTGCTGCCTCCAGGACAATGTATGAGGATTCCCTTTTTCCCAGTGCTGCCAGAAGTTTTGGGACTGTACTTTTGTGTGCCGTCATGTGTAAGTGGCGCTACAGAATATTTAATAAGGTCAACTGTAGTACATGTTTGAAAACTGTCTAAGTTGAGTTAGGAAAACAGCTTTGATTGCATGAGTAATATTTAAAGTGCCTGTTAAAAATGCAGTAACTTTTCTGTCAATAATAGAAAACCTTTGGCGCTCTGGAGAGATTTTTAAAGCAAGATCCAGTGGCTCTTGCCTGTCTTGGTAAAAGTTCCCTTTAAACAGATGATTCATGTTACGAGAGTGGAATGATTAACATGAATTATGGGGAATTTATTCTAGGAGTTGAATGTCTGATTTATGAATACATTAGGAGGCAGATTGTTCCATAATTAGCTTTCTTAAAGGAAGGCTTTAGCTTACTATACTGTCAAAGACCCTCAAAAAGGAGGTTTGCCCCAATATTGCTGTTACTTTTAGGGGGCTATCTCAGTGTCCTTTATTTAAAGAGGGAAAACCTGTTTGCCGAGGAGGAAGGCTAGCCACTTATGTCACAGATTCCAGAATTCTTCCCAAACGTGACTTAATTAGTAAGGCTGAGGTCAGAACTCCCCCTTGAGGTGTGAACCTTTGAGTCCAGGGCCTTGTGTGGAGGGCTGAGAAGAACCCAGGATTCATTCAGGTTGGCCAGAGACTCCTCATCAATGAAGGAAAAGGCTGAGGTTCTTTGCTCACCAGCACAACACTGCCCCCAAGAGGGTTTCTTGGCAGAGACCTTGGGGCTGAGCACTGTAGCCGGGAGAGGGGAAGGCTGAGCAAGGGGCAGCAGCAGAGAGTTGGGTCTTCTGCAGAGGCAGCCTATGAGTTTGCATGAGTGTCTGCATCAAAAGCATGACCTATGCTGAGGACTGGGACACTGAATGGAACCTCTCATGATTTCTCCCTGGGAGGAGCTCCTTTCCTTCAGGGACCACAGGTGAGGGGTTGGCAGCTGTCATGCAGGGAGCGCTGCCAGGCAGATTGCATGCGTCTAAGTCACTGGTCCTGACAGTGCCTCTTGGAAAAAGGTGCTGGTGTTAGCTCCATTTCACAGATGAGGAGACTTAGGGCCATGCAGACAGTGGTAAGTGATGGAGTCATGCTTTGAACCCAGCTTTGTCCAACTCCAAATCCAGCCTGGTCCTAAGTGTCAAAGTGTTGGGTGTGGTCCCAACAATATAGGCCCCAGGAGTGGCAGGGGGGCGGTGGGGCAGCGGGGCGGGGGTTGGGGGGGGGGAAGGTCAAGATCCTGCCCTTTCTATACTCATCACTGTAGGTGTTAGTTGAATGAGTGAGTAAATTTGCCCCACTATCTCTTTGCCAGGTATCATCAGGGCTGTGGGACCTTGGTGTAAAAGTTCTTTATGTCTGCAGTCTTCTGTGTATCCACTCCTCACCCAAGTGCTTTATAAAAATGACTCCATTTTTCTTTCTTAAAAAATTTTTTTTATTGAAGTATGGTTGATTTACAGTATCATCTAAGTTTTAGATATAAGCGTGGTGATTCAGTTATATATTATATATATATATTTTTTGAGATTCTTTTCCCTTATAGGTTATTACAGAATATTGAGTGTAGTTCCCTGTGCTGTCCTTGTTGTTTATCTATTATACATATAGTAGTGTGTACCTGTTAATCTCGAACTCCTAATTTATCCCTCCCCTACCCCCCTCTCCCTGTTGGTAACCATAAATTTGTTTTCTATGTCTTTGAGTCTCTTTCTGTTTTGGAAATAAGTTCATTTATGTCTTTTTTTCTTTTATATTCCACATAAAAACAGTAACATGTATTTGTCTTTCTCTGTTAGTGTGATAATCTCTGGGTCCATCCATGTTGGTGAGATGGCAATATTTCATTCTTCTTTATGGTCAAGCAGTATTGCATTGTATGTATGCACCACAGCTTCTTATCCACTCATCTATCTTTGGATATTTAGGTTGTTTCCATGTCTTGACTGGGGCTTCCCTGGTGGCTCAGATGGTAAAGAATCTGCCTGCAATGCAGGAAACGTGGGTTCAATCCCTGGGTCAGGAAGATCCCCTGGAGAAGGGAATGGCAACCCAATCCAGTATTCTTGCCTGGAGAATTCAGTAGACAGAGGAACCTGGCAGCCTACAGTCCATGGGATCACAGAGTCCGACACGACTGAGCAACTAACACTTTCACGTTTCATGTCTTGACTATTGTGAATAATGCTGCAGTGAACATTGGGGTGCATATATCTTTTTGAATTATGATTTTCTCAGGGTACATGCCTAGGAGTGGGATTGCAGGATCATACGGTAGTTCTATTTTTAGTTTTATAAAGAACCTCCATACTGTTCTCCACAGTGGTTGTACCAACTTACATTCCCACCAACAGTGTGGAGGGTTCCTATTTCTCCACACCCTCTGCAGCATTTATTGTTTGTAGGCTTCTTGGTAATGGTCATTTTGACCAGAGCTAGATGGTACCTCATTGTTGTTTTGATTTGCCTTTCTCTAATAATTAGTAATGTTGAATTGAGCATCTTTTCATGTACCTTTTGACCATCTATCTGTCTTCTTTGGAGAAATGTTTATTTAGGTCTTCTGTCCTTTCCTTTTAATGGAGTTCCCCCCCCCCCCCACCATTGACCTGTATAGGTTGTTTATATATTTTGGAAACTAATCTCTTGTCAGTCACATCATTTGCAAATATTTTCTCCCAGTCTGTAGGTTGTCATTTTGTTTTGTTTATGGTTTCCATTGTTGTGCAAAAGCTTTTTAGTTTAATTAGGTCCCATTTGTTCGTTTTTATTTTTACTCTAGGAGGTGGATCCAAAAAGTTATTGCTGCAGTTTATGAAAAATGACTCCATTTTTCTTTGGCATTGTGTGAATTCTTCTGTCAAGTCACTTGAGTAGCAACCACAGATAAACTGAAGTGGCATTAGCGCCTAGAAATGAGATGTACAAGTTTCAGTATGGAAATTGCAGAGTAGGACTGTGCTATAATCTGAAAAGAGGTTGGGAGATTTGTAATCTTCCTTTACAAGAACTTACCATGGGTGGTAGATTTTATGGATATGTGCAATGCTTGCGCTAAACTCAAGGAAGATGATATTTCAGCCTCCTGTCCAGGGAGTATGTGTAGATGGTAGTTTGTTCATTCAATTGACTATCTACTCTGTGCTAAGCATTGTGGGAAGTGCTTGGGTTTAGTAATGTAGAAGTCAGGCACAGTTACTCCCTTCCCAGAATCCACTGTCCTGGTTGGGAAACAAACCACAAGAAAATAATTATCCACCATTTGCCTTTAGATTACAAATGCTATGAAGGAAAGACCTGGAGCCACAGTGGAGGAGAGAGGTGAGAGTGGAGGGTTAATCTGGGCCTCTGTCAGGGGTGGTGGCCAGGAAGACTTTCCTGAGCAAGTGACAACTGAGTGCTACAGGGTGAACAGGTGTTAACCAGGTAAAGAGAAAGAGGAAGAACATTCCAGGGAAGGGGAGCAGCAGGTTCTTAGAAAGGAGAGCACTGTGGCTAGAGTACAATGGACAAGGGGGACGTAGGGCAAGGTGGCATTGGGCAAAGGTGAGCTGGAGAGCCCTTGGGCTCAGATAGATGTGGATTTGCCACCTACAAGCTGTGTGACCTTGGACTGATAACATAACCTCTCTGAGTTACAGCCCCCCCTTAAAACTGTGGATGAAAACACACTCAGGGTTGCCATGCAGAAACAATCACAGAATTTGTGTGTTTGGTCCCTGGTCCCTGGCATACTGCAGATGTAGAAAATGTCACTTTTTCTTGCCCATTCCCTTGCCCCTGGCTTTGGGAAGTTGATGAAGCAGCCATAGATGTGCAGCTGATGGTTCAGAATTAGGGAACATGCTTGCAAATCTTCATGTTTAACCCTTGAGTTCTTCCAATTTGGCAGCTTTCCAGGAGGACTTGTGGAGGATCAGGCTGGGTTGTCACTCACCTGCTTGCTGAAGGTTAGTAAGGTCAGAGTTTATTCTAGAGTAGGGAGCAGGAGGTGGGTGGCTTAGGGAAATAAACCAGCGCCAGGGGCTGATGGCAGAGCCAGGCTCCTGGAAGCTCAGGCCATTTGAGATGGGTAAACAGAGGCCTTGCTGTGCCCTCTCCATTCACATTAACTGCCATCCACACCTGCCTCCGGCAGAAAGACACCTCCTGGGCTCACTCAGAGGGTGTATTTGTGTATCTCCAGGCTGGTCCCTGGCTCTGCAAGACAGCTGTGCTTTGCTTCCCATGCTAGTCCTATTTTCCTGCTGACTTAGTTTATTTCAGAAAGCCTCCATTTTAATTTCTCTTACTTCCCTTTATGGATCTTATTTCCTATGATCCTGATGTTGTGGATATGATGATGGACAAGATAAACACAGTCCCTGTCCCCCATCTGGTGTCCTAACATCCCTGAGACAGTCAGAATTCCTAACTCGGCTTGCAGGGGAGATGGCTGAGGCTTAGCTCATACGCTCAAGGTCACGTAGACCTGAAATCCCCATCCAGGTCTCTCTGACCTCAAGTCCTGTGGTCTTAACCATGAAGAAAAACTGTGACCTGGTTCAGTGAATTTCTGGTAAGCATTCCTCAAGATCTTTGTCTCTTGGCTTCTACCCTCATGACTTACAGATGTATGAACCAGTATTTAAAAGCCCCAAGTGAGCTTACATCCTAGCAACATCCATTGTGGAAAGCATGAAACCCTTTTGTTGAATTGGCACATCAGTGTGTGTGTGCACTGTGGGTGTTAGTGTTCCCCGATGCCTCTTTTATTCCGTTGGGACATCCTTGTATTGGGGAGCAGGTACCAGATCAGTACCTGTGAGGCAGGTGCTCATGTTACATTTTGAACTTTGGAAGTGAAGGTCTGACTCTCACTCATCCCTGGGTCCCCACGTTGAGTATAATGTGGGCACAAGGATGTGCTCAGCCTGGCCTCATGGTAAAGAGCAGGCTCTTAGGAGTCACACTGACATGGAGTTGAGTCAAGTCCCACTGCTCTCTGATGCCATGATTTGGGGAAGTGACCTATTTCTCAGAGTCTGTTTCCCCATCCTAGGGTTGTGGGAATGAAATCAGAGATTTAACAATGCCTGCCATGTGAAGTCAGAGGCTGGCAAACACTAGCCCTTGGCCAAATCTGGTCTGCTGCTTGTTTTTGTGTATAGAGTCTCATTTGAATACAACAATGCACATCTTTTTCTCTATCATCTGTGGCTGCTTTGCAAGACAATAGCAGAGGTGAGTAGTTGTCATGGAGACTCTGTGACCCTCAGAACCAAATATCTTTTTTTCTTTTTTTTTTCCTGGCTACGCCACATGGCATGAGGGATCTTTGTTCCCCAGCCAGGGATCAAACCTACGCCCCCTGTAGTGGAGGTGTAGAGTCCTAAGCACTGGACCGCCAGGGAAGTCCCCAAATATATTTTCTACCTGACTTTTTACTGTAGAAGTTTGTGGACCTCTGTGTTAAGCGCTGTACAGATGGTAACTGTAGTTGTTACAACAATTACTATCATTACCTGTAAGTTCAACCACTTCTGCTCCATGAAAAAGTTACCTTCAGAGCAATGACCTCCCTCTGTTCCTTAGAGCTTGGGAGGATCTCTTTACATGGTGAACAAATTTGTGATTCCTTTAGTCTTGATCTTCATGGTTGTCAAGATTTGGGTCAGCTTCTTTCCCCATTCTTTTCTCGTGGTTTGATGCTTCCTCATAGTTTTTGGTCTGTCTTCAGAGGGGGCCTTTATTCCATCTCCATCTCTGGATGACTCTCATTTCTGAATGATTGAAGCCAAAAGAACGCAACAGGGAAGCCCTCTGTGAAAAGAGGAAGGCTGCGTGTGAGGCTCCTCCATGCTTCTGAGAGACCTGGAGAGGTGTGAGCCCAAAGCTCTGGGCACACATTTCTACCAGAGTCTGGGCTTCCCCCACCCCAAGTCTTTCTGATTTTAGAGGATAAAGTCTCCTAAAGTGTGGAGACATTTGGTAATTTTTTCTTAGTAATTTCCTTTTTAAAAATGTAATCTTATTTTGGATCATAAATGTAATACATGCAATTTATGGAAACATGGGAAATGTAGAAAACGGCAACAATCAATCCTAATCTTACCACCCAGAGATAACCGCTATTAGCATTTTTAGCGTATTTCCTTCCAGATCCCTAATCATGTGTAAATGTTTACATAATTGAAATCACATTGTTTATATAATTTTATTTCCTGCATTTTTACTTAGCGTGTCATGAGCTTTTCCTCCAGCATTGAGTGTTCTTCAGAACCATAATTCTCATCTATGCACATACCCATAAATCCACTCACCTACCCACCAACCCATGCATGCACCCATCCATCCGGCCAAGAGATATTTCCTTAGTGCCCCTTATATCCCAAATCCTGTACTAGGGGCCAGGGATGCAGTGATGAGTGCACACAGACCTCATCACTCCCTTTACAGAGATCAATCTAATAGGGAGCAGAGAGACATTATAAATTGTCTTAGCTTGGACAACTGTAACAAAATACCATAGACTGGGTGGGTTAAACAACAGACGTTTATTTCTCATTCTTCTGGAGGCTAGCAGCCTGACATAAGAGTGCCAGAATGGTTGGGTCTGGTGAGGACTCTCTTCCTGGCTTACATACCGCTGCCTTCTGACTGTCCCCTGAAGAGTGAAGACGCTCTGATGTCTCCTCCTCTTCTTATAAGGACACTAATCTCATCATGTGACCCCACCCTTAGAACTTCCTCTAAACCAGCCCCACCTGTTAACACTATCCTTGGGAGTTAAACTCCAACGTGTGAATTGTGGGGATCACAGACATTCAGTCCATAGCTAGCATCATATGGTTGTGCTTTAATATGGGGAAATAAAGGATTTTGCAGGATCATGGATAGAAGAGACCCATCATTGAACTTGGGATGGGGCAGAAAGACTTCACATGAAGCTAATCCCAGTTATCTCTTTGAAGGAAGCCTGAGGAATCCTGATAAATAAGCTCTCTTTGGAAAGATAGCAAGTCTTCTGAGATATGTGCACTTAAATGGGATGGAAGGAAAGGAAATTAGTAGTTACTGTTGGTGGTGGAAGCCCCCCAAATGTCTGTACTATGGAATTATCAAGACTGTCTTCCAAGCATGGGAAACTTTAGAAATCAGGTGAGCTACTGCTGACAAAGGTCCATCTAGTTAAAGCTATGGTTTTTCCAGTAGTCATGTATGGATGTGAGAGTTGGACCATAAAGAAGGCTGAGCACTGAAGAACTGATGCCTTTGAACTCTGGCACTGAAGAAGACTCTTGAGAGTCCCTTGGACTGCAAGGAGATCAAAAAGTCAATCCTAAAAGAAATCAGTCCTGAATATTCATTGGAAGGACTGGTGCTGAACCTGAAGCTCCAATAGTTGGGCCACCTGATGTGAAGAGCTGACTCATTTGAAAAGACCCTGATGCTGGGAAAGGTTGAAGGCAGGAGGAGAAGGGGATGATAGAGGATGAGATGGTTGGATGGCATCACCAATGCAATGGATATGAGTTTGAGCAAGCTCCAGGAGTTGGTGATGGACAGGGAAGCCTGGTGTGCTACAGTCCATGCATACATGCTAAGTTGCTTCAGTCATGTCCGACTCTGTGCAACCCCATAGATGGCAGCCCACCAGACTCCTCTGTCCACAGGATTCTCTAGGCAAGAATACTGGAGTGGGTTGCCATTTCCTTCTCCGGTGTTGCAGTCCATGGGATCACAGAGAGTCAGACACAACTGAGCTACTGAACAACAACAACTGCAGAAATAAAAGCAGGCAGATTCATTTGTAGATTCTCAGCTTCTTCCTGAGACAGGAGATAGTGTTCCAAAGAGAATCCCCTCCATAGACTTAGGAGCATGGGTTAGGATGGGTAGTATGTGAGGGGCTCTTGTGCTGTGCAGACTTGGCAGTGCTGTAGAGAAATCTGGCTCCCGTCTGCTTCCTGGTGACAATAGAGGTGCTCCAGACCCTTGTGGTCCTGATGACCATGCGTTAACTGTGGAGAAGCCTGTGTGCCTTGTAAAAGATGAAGTGACACATGACATTTTTTGCAAGGTCAAAACTCAGACCATGTGCTGTTCCAGACTTCTGAGCACACATTTGCCGTTGCCTCCTGCCTTTTGTCTTGATTCTTGCGTGTGTGTTTTTACATTATTTCCCCTGAGGAAGAACAGAGTGAGAGATGGCTGTTGTGACAAACTGGTTGCAGATTGAATTGTGCACATGTGTATTTGACAGCTGAGCTGGGCCGTAGAGCCGTGCATTTGCCGAGGGAATAGTGGCACCAATTGCTGTTTTTCTTAGATCCTCCCTGAGTGATTGAAATGGAAGTTGACTCTCTTTGTTTCTTGGACATTCAGGGGATGGAACTGGTCAGGGAGGGCCTGGTGGGTACTTAGTCCGTAATGCATTTGTCACCATAAGGACCTCTTAAGTGACGAGGTGGATCTGTGGGTCATAACCCCCTCCCAGCAGTGGACAGGGCAGCCACATGGGGATGTAAGTGATGTGGGGAGAGTTCAGTGCTACGTTAAGCCCATCACAGAGGGGAAAAAAAGTCCACTTCAGGAAGTGTCTCAGTCTGTGTACTTCTTCTTGGCTTTTTATCTTTATCCAAGTTGGGCAATGATAGAAAAATGCCAGCTGCATTTTCTCTTTAGTATGGAATGCAGTGTTTTCTAAAGAAGTAAAAATAAAAATGAATTTTCATTAACAAAGGCCTGCGAGCAAGACAGAAACTAACAAAATTTGCATTTCCTCACCTTCATCTGTACAACGTGGGAGTTATCACTGCCCTGTGGGGTTTGCTTTGAGATTAAATTAGAGAGCACCTGTCCTGGTGTATCGCAGGTACTCAGGAAATGGGAGCTATTATTCCTATTGATATAATAGCTACATTTCATTCAGGGTTCAAAGTGCTTTCTGTGTGCCAACTCTTGTCATTGACTGTGTATGCTCTGGATCACCTGTATTTTGGTTTTGAGTTGTAGATGGAGCTGAACATGAGGATGACATGAGTGTGCCTTACTTATCTTCCTGGGGGTTGCTATGGTCTTGATGATGAAGAATCAGAAAGCTATCTTTCAATCAAATGAGAGTATCTTCTGGGTACAAATTTCCAGTTCACCCCCTAGTTACTGTCTATACAGTAACATATTGTAACATCAGCCAAAGTTTCATTCCTAACAGGGACCCGTGCCCCAGTTAGAAGGAGAATGCTTGCCTCATATGGACATGATGCTCAAAAGATTGCTCCTAATATAGGCCTTATATTCCTCTGGCTCCCCAGTGTGCTTGATTTATTTAGGCTTCCTTTGAGGCTAACTGGCTGTGATAGACAATTTTTAGCCTTCATCCCAGAAATGGTACCTTAAGAAGCTGTCCTCTGTTCTCCCATACTGCAGGCTTTGTGATGCGTTCATACCTTCAGCACCATCTGAAAGTGCCTATTAAATTGGAGTTCAGGGTTTCTGGATTCTTGATTTGATCGTGGAAGTCTTGAAATTTTATCCAGGAGGCATAGAAAAACCCTTCAAAGTTTTGAGTGTTTAATCTATTTGAACACACAGTCTCAGAGAGGGTTTAGCCAAGGAATATCAAACTGTGATATAAACAGTTTATCAAAAACCAACAGAGAATTTCCCTTGAATACCCAACCACTGGGAGCACTCAAGTTTCGGAGGAGACAGATGAAGAACTGTTGGGTGGATTCAGTTTCTTATCCTGGCTGGTGGAAAGTTACGGCTGTCTGGAGAGATATTGTTGAGGGAGAGAGCAGGTCTTTGTCTCTCTGTCCATTTGTCTTTTGAATTTGTTGCATGAAAGTGAATGAGCCAAATGCAGTATAAAGATGAAGGGCCAAAGCATTATGCTCTGGGTCACCATTGTGTCCCTTTCTGTTGAGGGGACAGTGGTCTTGGCCAAACCTTCCCTGGACACAGCGCCTTGTGCTCGGCACACTTGCCAGGCATGAAGGAAGGCAACAAGATATTTTACTTTGGGAATATAACTGGGCTTAGTCTGTCATTGCCTTGTGGTGTCTCTCATGGACACACAGCATGCAGCCCCAAAGCACCTGCAACCCTCTACGAAGCAGGTCTAACTGGGTCACTTGCTCTCTGCATAGTAAAACCATCAGGATTTTTGGTAACCAGTATATAGTCTTCAGAGGAGAAATAGGGCTTCGGGAGTCCTTGTTGGCAGAGTCCTTTCTTTCACATCTGTATCTCATGATGGAGTGAGTTTGACAGTGATCTTTGGTTGCTAGGACGATCCATAAGGTTCGAATGCAGTGGTATCCTAGAGTCAATATTTTACTCTGGTGAAGGGTGGGTTATTAACAGAGGGTGAGAAGAGGGGCCTGCAAGGGAACCAGTTATTCTGCTATGAAAGAATGCGAAATATTCCATCTACTTCCACCTTCACAAAGATTCTGCGAGAATCATTCATCACAGATGAATTGGAAACACACTGACCTCTTAAAGGAAGAACACACATACCCCACCCCCCCCGCCAACCATCCCACCAGGCTGCACAACTTGAGGCTGCATCTTACCCTTAAAGTATTCATGTTAACAGACATGACATGGCCTCACCCACCTGCAGTTCCCTCTGCGCTGCAGCTGCCTGACTGCAGCCTTTGCACACGTCAGTCCTTCTTCCCAGAATGCCCTTTCTCCTTGTCTGCCTAGCAAACTCCTATTCATCCTTCAAGACCCATCTCAGGCATCTCCTTCTCTGTGCAGCCATCTCTGGTCCTTTCCCCATGGAAGCAGAACTGATCACAGAATCTTTTGCATCCCCACTGACCTTGAACGTGAATTTGTTGCATACAGTTCTCATCTCCCCAGACTGCACCTAGAACAAAGTGGACCTCAGATCTAATTTGTTTTGTAGTGCTGTATTTGTGTGAGCATCTTGCTTTTGGTCTGTGAATGTGCTAACAGCAGGGGATGTATTCTACTCATGTCTGAGCCTTAGCAGATAGTATAATACCTGGATCATAGTAATAGACATTCGATTAAGATTACCCAAGTGGATGGATTCGTCATAGTGGTATAAGAGAAGGACTTACTGGTGTAGGAAGTCACACTCGATGAATGGTCCCCTCTTTGGGTTCCACTGTAAGCTCTTATCCCCTTTTTAGGGGATCTTCGGATATTGAGCTGTGGTTGAGTGAAAACTGGTTCTTTGTATCGACTCAAGGGGAGGAGAGAAGTCTCTGCTGATGACCAGGTCAGCAGTAGGTGATGCTTGCCTTTGTGTTCTTGGGAGACAGGATGGGCTCCTGTGAGGCAGGCACCTGCGGCTGACATGGAGGAGGAGCATGGCAGGGATTTGGGGAGGGAGAGAGACCGGGCAAGTAGCCACCCTCAGGATGGGCAGCTCTTGGGTGGCTTTAGGTGAGGAGGGTGGGACCCATCTGCTCAGGTTCCTGGTAGATAAAACGGCAGCAGCAACAACCGAAACAAGGACTCTGCTCACTGACATGATGCTGGGCACATGCCCGCTTCCCTTTTAAATGTCCCCCAAGTTCCCTAAGCATCCAGATGGCAATTTGCAGTGAATAATTTATAATAAGATATCTTATGCATTATGCAGGGTAGGTTTAAATTATGAATTGACCTTGCTTGGCAGTATACCTTAGTTAATAGGTGGACTTGGTAGTGGGGGGCTTGAAAGGCCAAATCGGGCCTGAGTTACCATGAATGAGATGGAAACGGGGCATCTGGCCTCCTCCAATTGCAGGAGGGAGGAGGGCCAGAGCTTGGGCTGCTTTGGCTCAGAGGGGCCTCTTTTCTGAGTCTGAGTACACAGCTTCCTTCCCACGGGAGGATGCGGGGAGAGTGGAGCTGCTCTACAAGCCTGCTTCCTTCCCAGGGGAGCTCGCTGTCCCCAGGCCATGTTCCATGGGCTGAGTGAGCTCCAAAGCCCAGCCTGGATCTGCATGGTCTGCCGTGTTCTAGACTCTGCCTGAGTGAGGCGTGTAGGACCCCGCCTGGGGGATAGGGTAGGAGTGTGGAGGGTGCTGGGAGCACAGCCAAGAGTGCTTCAAGGTATGTTGAGCAGACCAGGTCTTTAAGGCAAACCGGGAGTGAATGAGGAGTGGCAGGAACCTGTGACAGTGGCAGCCTGTCCCCAGGAGGCCACTGTGGACGTTTCCAGTGTCCGACCCCACCCCAAGCCCTGGGCCAGCATCATCGCTTCACTGGCGCCTCATGACGGCAGCTCTGGGAGAGGGTGTTGCGCACAGTTCTCCCAGTTTACTTAGACGGGAACGAAGGTGTAGAGCGAGTCCCTTATCCACGGTGACACGGCCGATGCCTGGCAGAGCTGGGACCTGAGAGTAGATCACAGAATTAGTAAAACATTCTCTAAGTGTCTCCTGGGGCCTGGCTGCTCCCCTGGATGCTGAGGTGCCGCGGGGACCAGGCAGACAGGGCTCTCTGCTCAGGCAGGATACCTTCTAGTGGCGGAGACAAAAAATAAAGCTATCAGCGGGCAAATACCGATACCTGTGCTGCTGCCAGGGCCCTTGTTCTAAACATTATGCTGTATTGATGGATGAGATAGTATGTTTAGCAAGTATTGATCGAGAGCCTGTAGTGTGTAAAGCCTGGGCACCACAAGAGACGCATGCAGAGGTGATGAGGACTAAGTCCTGCCTCTGAGGATCTCCAAGCTGGGGGTGATAAGGAGAATCAGAGCCCATGGTGAGGGCCAGGGGGAGGTCTGCTTCAGGCAGCCCTTGGGGGCTGTGGAAGGGGCAGGGGTGGGGGGACAGGGCTGCATGGCCTGCCTTCTGGGAAGGTCTGGCTGGAGTGAAGGGTGTACGTGGAGGAGTGCAGCAGACTGGACAGGCGGGGCTGGGGTCTGGATTTGTGCCCAGTATGGCTAAGGGGGAGGGAGCAGCTGTCAGATTTCCCCCAGTGGTGGGTGGGTTGGAGGCACAAGTTTGGGGTTGGCATTGGGAGGTGGCTGGAGTCAGGGAGGTCTGATTTCAGGACTCCTGAAGATCTGGGCGGGAGTGAGGATGCTGGGAGTGGAGAGAAAATGGCTTCAGGAGGCAGCCTTCCTGAGATTTTTTAAGGAATGTAGTTGACTCAGAGAGCATCCCAAGGGTGCCTTGAACACATATTAAGTCCCGCTGGCAGTGTGCCTTGGAGGGAAGAGGTGGTGCTTAGCTTTGCCTTGTGGTGCTAGAGAGGCCAGCAGGTGTCTGTGGAGGGAGAGGTGGGCAGGAATAAAAGCCTGGAAGGAGACCGGCCACTGCAGAGAAAGACGTGGGGTAGAGAACTGGGGAGGGGCTGCCCCCACCTGCCTCTGCTGGCCCTGTCGTCTAGGAGGGGTTTTAGGTCGTGAACTTGTGCTCACTGAGTGTGCTGTGTTCTGGGGACCTTTCATTCGTAGGTGGCTGTCCTGCCTGCTGGTGGTATCTGGCCATGTTAGAGCCCCGGTGGACTGAGTAACCTGTGTCTGTTTCAGGGGCTTCCTCTTCTGATCAGGAGCCATGTGGTGCTGTCTGGTTAGAGACAGCTGTTTCTGACGTGTAGAGATGACCCCACCCCTGGGGTGTTTGGTGGCGGGTGTGGGGCCAGCAGGGGGCTCTGTGATCGGGCTGCCTTCTGGTTGACTGGGAAGAAGCCAGTTGGTCTATTTCTTGTCCTATATCACTTTCAGGGGAGTGTTGGCTGAAGTTCTGCATATTTGTCCTCTGTGAGTCTGTCTGCTCTGACTTGACCAGAACCGCGGTACTACTTGATAAATCCAGAACTCCAAAGCTGTGTGCCCTGTAAATGCCAGAAAATGGCCTTCAGGAGGGCTTTGTGCACGTTTCTTTTTTGCAAATACAGACAATATAATAATGTGCATATGTGTGAAGAGAGAAGAGAATGTGGAAATAGGTCATTGCCATGCCCACCCCCTCCAACTATACATGAAAAACTACCCACTTCACCTTTTCTGTCTTCATTTTGAACTAGAGGAGTTATGTCACTAGCATTTACAAGCAATGCAGAGTTCTCCTTGGCTACAGTCTGTCAGTGTCTGTCTGTGGTGCAGCTGTTTTTCTCCAGGGACTTTCTGGCTTGAGTGTCTCCCCACCCCCAGCTCGCCTTGTTGAGCTCCTCCTGTGAGTGCTGAGCTCGGCACCCTCCCAGCTTTGTGGCAGATGTGGTCCAGTCCTTCCAGGGCTGTCCCTTTAGTGGACGCCACGGTCACGTACATAAAAAGATGATTCACACCTTGATGAAAAATACAGAGCATTCCTTTCAAGTCATGTGACCAAGACTGAGCATCTTCAGCCCTCTTGACATTCCGTCTACCTTGAAGTGTGGGGCACCATCCTGCATCTAGTTTGTTTTTCTCCTCTACAGTATTTGACTATATTAGGGGCTCATTAAATATTTAATGTGTGATTAACAGAGATGTCTTTTAGATGAGACTTAACTTCTCTGCCTTGACAAAAGAAATCTAATCTATTAAAATATTTACTGATATGATAATAATAATAGTAGCTGCCATTCGTTGAGGCCTGCAATATATCAGCTCTCCTTGTAGATATCTCTCTTGCCTTTTATCAAAACTTCTCAACAGTGCAGCAAGGCTGGGTTTCAAGTTATGAGGAAGACAGAGCACAGAGGAGTCAAGAGACTTACTTCAGGTCACACAGCCAATAAATTGCAGAGAGGGTTCCAGTGTTGTTCTGTCTGATTCCAGAACCTGAGCCCTTCATGTCCCTGGTGATTGCAAAAGTCCCATGGTCTTTTGCTGGTGATTGGCCTTCAGCTCTTCCAGAGCCTAACTAAGGAAGCTTCTCAGCAGCATCTCTGCCCTGCCTTGAAGAGCAAAGCCTGATGAGAGGCAGAGTTACGACCATTGGTTCCCTATGGCTATCATACATTGTTGATTTGGACGGGCCCTATTGATATCAGGGTTCTGGAGAGTTTCTGACCGAAATGACAAATGTGTGATCGAAATGACACTTATGTGTCCTCTAAGTGTCTTGAAAGGCGCTGCTGTAAAGGGAGCTGGCGCTTGGCATGTTGGAGAACCGTTTTATTTCCGTGTACTACAGCAACGTGTGTGAGATTACTGCCCTCTGATGTGGTCACCCCATGCAACTGTCATCGCTCTGTGCTCAGAATACTAAATGCCAGGCCTTTCTGCACAGAGGGTGGCTGGTGGTGACACAGAACTGGGAGGACCTGGAGGGCATGATGCAGGAGCTGCTTCTTCCCAGGCAGTGGAAGATGGATAATTCCAAGCTGGATTCTGGCTCAACCTGCGCTCTCCTATTGGGAGGAGGTGGATAGGTAGATCGAGGGGGACCACTGGACCATGACAATGAGAGTATCTTTGTAAAGGATGCTCTCCACCAACCAGCCTATTATCGTGACCTCCTAGAGAGAAGCTGCATTGTGTTTCTGTGTGATCAGTGGGGAGGCTGAGAGCGGAGTGCCTTGCTGCAGCCGCAGCATCAGCCATCTGGCCGAGCCCTTTCTATAGCCCGCTGCTTGGCTGGCAGTGGGGTAGGCCTCCTTGATGTTCTACCTTTCTTGGCCACCCTGTTCCCTGTTTCTATCCCAGCATCCTGCTTCTTTGATGCTTTTGTCTTTGTCCAGATTCTTCTCCATCTGGGGTCACCTCAAGTGCAGTGGTCTTTGGTTGGGTCGGGAATGTTTTTGCGCCTGTGTTCTGGAACAGATGTGGTCACTCACTGAACCTGCTGCTCAGCCCTGGTTGGTAACTGTGACCATCTGCACTCAGCTGGGTCCTGATGGAGTCAGCCGCCTTGACCTAGAATGAAATGTGTCCTTCATATAGTGCTCATGGGAAGCATGCCTATTGATAAGATAGAAACTCACATCATTGGTGTGAAGACTGATCAAACTTAATGCTGTCAGGGTAGTGGTACTTTTATGCTGACATTGATACCAACTTTTATATTTTTTCACTTTTGATTTTTAAAACAATTTTGATGTTTGACAATGTAAAATGATTCAACTGTGTTTAAACATGTAACTGCATTGTCTAAATAGCTTTTAAAATCAGTATATTTAAGTAACTTGCATGCATGCATGTGTGCATTCTTGGTCATGTCTGACTCTTTGAGAACCCATGGACTTATCTGTCCATGGAATTTTTCAGGTAAGAATACAGGAGCAGGTTGCCATTTCCTTCGCCAGGGGACCTTCCTGACCCAGGGACTGAACCCACATCTCTTGCATTGGTAGGAAGGTTCTTAACTTAGATGCTACAAATAACAGTAATGCCTGAATAAATTACTCTTACCTCTAAGGCACTCAATAGCAATGATGGTCTCGTTGTGAGAGCTGTTTCGTTTCAAAGAATGTATACTATCCTCTAGTTAGCTGGAAATATGCAGATTTCCTTCAAGTTTTTTTTCCCCCCTTTTGTGGTCTTAACCATTTTAAAAGCTTTATTATTTTTGAGTTAGAACAGGCTTATTCCCTAACTCCCTTTATGCCCAGCCCATCCTTCCAAAAGATAATGCTGGTTTATAAAAATAGCTACCAAAGTGCCTCTGGGGAGAGAGAAATGGATGTGTATATTGCTTTTCATAACAAGCCTTGTAGAACTGATTAAGTCATAGAGACCATATAATGGATGATTAATGTGTGCCAGACTCAGTACTAAGAGTTTTTACCTGGTTATCTCATTTAATCCTTTCTTTTTATTGTGGTAAGACCCTTTCACATGAGATCTATCCTCTTAACAAGTTTTTAAGTGTATATTATTTTTCTTACTTTTAATGACACCTTTTCCTGCTTTTTGTTGAAATCCCACATTTTCATTTTGCAGCTGAAGACTGCTTCCACTGGGACCAGGAGGATGGAGAGGCACAAGCCAGACAGAGCCCGTCCCCGAGACCACGCGCTGCAGAGGCCGTGGGTGGGCGCTCTGCAGGGCACGTGCCACCGAGTCCAGACATTTCCCCTGTCCGTCGTCCACCCCTAGGTGCGGACATGAGAGGGAGCAATATTGGTGGACCCTCCAGACCAGTTCACCCCCTAGGTGACTACCACACAGTGACACCCATTGGTCCCACATGGTACAAGAGCATTGCTCAGCCAGGCCCCACGTAGACTCCTGCCCATGGAACTGAGAGATATCAGGTGATGTTGCATCAAGCTGTTGAGTTTGGGGAAGTTAGTTATGTGGTCGTAGATAACTGGGATTTCCTAATGGAAGCAGTGACTCTTCTTCAGACCTTCTTTTCCCTGGACCTTGGCAATGTTGCCCTCTCAGATCTCCTCCCACCTCCCTGGCAATACCTCCTCCCTCATCTGTCTCTGAAGAGCGCTACTTCTGGGCTCCTGCTCGGTGCCCCTACTCTCCGAAGCACTGTAACTCCTCTCGGGGCAGTCTCATCCATGCCGTGGCTTTAACCACACCACCCTCACTGAGACCTGACCTGACCTTCAAACATCTGTTTCTGTTTGAACTGATACATGAACATATGCTCTTAACCTATATCTATCATACAAATATTTCTCCTGGGCTAAAGACCCATGCATGCCCAGAAAGCTCACTTCACCCTGCTGAGACCTGGGCTTACCACCTTCCCTTTCTTCCATGGTAGATGGTGAATTGTGTCCCTCTAAAAGGATGCATTGAAGTTCTTGCCCTTGGGACCTCAGAATGGGACTTTATGTGGAAATAGGGTCTTATAGAGGTTAAAATCAAGGTAAAATGAGCTCTTAAGCCCTTAATCCAATATGACTAGGTCCTTATAAAAAGAGCAAATTTGGACACCAAGATAAATGTGCACAGAGGGGAGATTGTGGGAAGAGACACAGGGAGAATGCCATGTGAAGATGAAGGAAAAAGTCGGGGGTGATGGATCTACAGGTCAAGGAATGCCAAAGATGGTCAGCAAACCATAGAAATCTTGGAGAGACCAGACACAGATTGTCCCTCGTATCCCTCAGAAGGCACCGACCCTGTCAACCCCTCGATCTTGGACCTCCAGCCTGCAGAACTGTGAGGCAATGTGTTTCTATTGTTGAAGCCACCTAGTTCATGGGGATTTATTATGACAGCCCTGGGAAGTTTGTATATTCCCTGCACCACAGAGCCATCAGCTTGCTCTTCCTCTTGTAGTCCCTGTCTCAGCAAATGGCTCCTCCATCGCTTCACTTGATCAAGCCAGAAACCTGAATTCTCAGCACTAAAAACTGGGCCAACTTGAAATTAGGCACTCAATAATATTGACTATTTTAATAGATGCCCTCAACTATTGCAGGTCTTTTGGCAATTACAGATATTACCCTGAGGATGTGCAGAATTGGAATTAAAAAGAGATACAAACCCCAAACCCCTTTTGTATCCTTCCTGTCCCTCTGTACTTCAGGTTTCCTGTGAGAAACTATTGATTTCTTCTTTCCGCCATGGGGCAGGTGTATATCGAGAGCCACATGTATGTAAATAAGGACTCAGCAGCATGCTTGCCTTTCTGTTCTTCAGAGAAATATCGATTTTGACTTTGAAGAGTTACCTAAAAGTTCCCTTTTCACCAGTTCCTTCATTGTGTACGACCTGAACTGGTATGTTGAGTTCTACATTGTGATCTTTGTAAGGAATCGTGCAAGTTGGACTGAGTTCTTTGGAAGGCTTAGGGCATGGAGGGCAGCTTTCTAGCTGTATTGATCTGCTGCCGGTTATTGAAGTTATTGCAAATGCTTACCTCCATTTTCCCTATTCAGTGATATTGAAATCATTGGTCTGCAGAATTGAGAGTCTGGCTTCCAAAGAGATGTTGTGCTACTTTCTCTTGATGGTGATGGTGATTTATACAAGTCCCAGTGCTTCATCCTTTCAGATCACCCTTGGCAACGGAGGAGCAATATAATTGTTGCAATTTCATTTTATATTGAAACGACTTCAACACATTTTCTATACCGGTCTATGCAAATTGTGTGGTTTTTTTTTTTTTTTTTTTTTTTGGGCAAAGAAATTATAGTTGTGTGTGGAAGCCCTAAGCAGGGCACAAAGACATCAAAGTCGGCCATAATCATAAAAAGCACATGCAAATCTTTCACATTAATAATTCACAGTTAAGTACAGGCGCTGTGGCCCCCTGTCTGAGATTGCAGCAAGTAGCAATTTGTTTAGCTTTGGTAAAGGGCGCAAAATCACTAAGTTCAGATGTTCTATTTTGGTCTTATACTTGCTCTGTGGATTGGATTTGGGTGGAAAGTCAACTTTATAAGTGGATGCTTATATATTTGGCAGGAAGGTCTGATTTGTAAGGGACAGTATTAATTTTGTGGACATTGTCCACATCACTGTCTTTTATGTCTCCAATGAAGCTATTATCTGAACCCTAGACTCCTGAGTATGTGTCTCCATCCCTTCCATCTTCCATATTTATTCATTCTGTCACAATCTATTGAGTACCAGTATGTGCTAGGTTTGAGCCTGGAGCTAGGGATATACAGTGAACAAGATGAGCATGGCCCTGTCCGGTCCATCATGGACTATCCATGGTCCACAGCCCAGCAGCAGCAGCAGCAGCATCACCTGGTAGCTGGTTAGACATGCAAGGTTGTAGGCCCCACTCCAGGCCTGCTGAATCCATTAACATGATCTGTGGGTGATTCGTATTCCTTTTAGAAGAGGAAGTGCATATTCCATGGGTAATTATAATATGAAAAGATTCTGGTATTAAATGCTCACCTGTTCTGCAGTCTGAGAGGGCTGAGCTACCTGTGCTAGAATGGGAGGGGCTCAGGAAAGGCTTCAGAAGGACCAGAGACTGTTACAGCTGAAATCATACGGCGACGGGAGCATGAACCAGGCAGAGACTGAGTGCGAGTGTGAGCAACGAAGTCCAGGGGGCAGCCCTGGGGCTTCAGCTCTGAGGTAGTGGAGTCTAGCCTGCCCGAGGAGCTCGGAGTACATACAACAGGAGGCTGGGAGGGGAGGTGATGAACTTCCTAGAGGACTTCAAACCGCGATCTGAATCTTCCCCAGAAAGTTACAAGGAGCCATTGAGGCATTTAAGTGGGGTTAGTTTTCAAAACGTGGCAAATTATAAAAAGATGACTTCCTCTGCGGTGTGGGGGAGGGATGGATTGGTGCAGGGGAGAGCAGAGTGCTGTCCAGTCAACAGATGATGGGCTTGGACCAGATGAGACAGTAGGGGGAGGCGAGTGGGTGCCTGTGAGGTGTGCCTAGGGTCCAGAACTGGAGGGTCTGGGCAACCTCTTCTGACTCTGACCTATGTAGACCTATGTCATGAGGGTTTGGGGAATCTCCTCCCCTTTTCCCCAGATCATCAGCTTCTCGAAGTCAAGGACACGGTCTCACACCTTTTGGTTTTCTTCATGGTCCTTAGTGCCGAGCCTGGCACTGGTGCTGTGTGGAGTCCGCATCTTGAGCTTTTCCCAAGACCTTGCCTTTCTTCAGTTGCAGAAGGTGATTCTCAGAGGGTTGGCTGGAAGAAGCTGTGTTTCCCTGTTTGCTTCTGTGTAACGTGAATGATAACTCCTGTTTGTGTGGCACTTTCCTGTGCATTGGAGAAGGAAATGGCAGCCCACTCCAGTATTCTTGCCTGGATAATCCCATGGACAGAGGACCCCGGTAGGCTACAGTTTGTGGGGTCGCTAAGAGCCGGACATGACTGAGTGACTTCACTTCCCGTGCAGGCAGCGTTTTCCTCACCACCGTCTCATTTGTACCATCACCATCTCCCTTCATTACCCACTCCTCCCCCACCACCATCTTTGGAGAAGGCGGTGCCTCTCAGTGTTAATCAAGGGCTGGTTATCTTGGTCCTCCTCTCCTCCCTGTTCTGACTCCTATCTTTAGACTTGGAAGTTGCAGCTGGAAGCAGGTTGGGGTCAAGCAATGCAGAGTTGAGACAAACTGTCTCCATGTGAGTTAAACATCCAGGAGGAAGGATGGGCAGAGAAGAGTGAGGAGGGGAACAGGCTCCTGCTCGGGCTGTGATTCAGGCTCCCGTGTGACTGGTAACCAGATCCGAAGACTAGAGCAGACTGTGAGGCCGTGCAAGCTCCCAGCCTTCCAGGGCTTCACAGTCTTAAGGATCTCTTCTGTTGTGCCCTGGGAGAGGAAACCGAAAGGAATTCAGTGCATGGAAGGGGGAAATTGAAGCCTTACTGAATTTGTCTCTTGCGTGTCAAATGAAGAAAGGGGCTTTGGGGGGAACAGACGTCAGTTTGAACCCTGACTCTGCCACTCACTAGCCCCATGGTCTTGGGCAGCTGAGTAGGTGTGTTTCCTCATGTGAGAATCTCTCTTACACAGGTGTGCGAGGATGAGGTGAGGCTGAGATGAATGCTAACAAGCACGGTGCCCTGGTTTTGGTGGAGTGCCTGCAACAATCTGTGCATTTATGTCTACCCAGCTCCCCGTCCCTTGCTCTAGAGGATGCTCTTACCAGACAAGGGAGGGCATCATTTCCTATAAGTGGTTTCCATAGAGAATATAAGGGTTCTCAACCTTCATGTTCAAAAGGATCAACCTGGAGTTTGTTAAGGTAGACAGTCCTGGACCCAGTTCCCCCAGGGTCCCATTAGTCTGGAATGGTGCCCAGGTGATTCTGAGAGGGACCACATTGTGGGAAAGTTGGGAATGGAGCCAGAGCTGGAGCATCCTCCAGCCTAGGGGCTTGCTCAGAGGGATGCTCAGCCCTGCTGTGGACCTGCTGCAAGGGATTCTCCAGGAGGAGGTCCTACATTTCTACCAGGTCCCAGGTGATTCTCAGGATAAAGCAAATTGGCAACACTGGGCTAGTGATCTAGGTAAGGCCCACCTCTGTTGGGAGTGTTTTGTGCAAGATGTTCAAGCAACTGGGGATGTGTTTTTAAGGCATACATGTCCAGCCCATAAATGGGAAGAGCCCATCAGGGAAGGAACTCTATGTCTTCCCTGAAGTGCTGACAGATGGGACTCTGGGTGGGCACAGCCTGGCAAGGTCACAAGCTCTAGAAGCCAGGGTGTCCTTGTCCATTAAAATGAGACTGTAGGACTGGATGTCTTAAGTCCCTCCATTTCTTAAAGTTGCTTGACTCTAATAAAAGATTCAGTTTATGTTAACTCAGGCAGAGGAGAATATTTGCCGGCAGGGTGCCCCCAGTGTTTGATGTTTGCATTCCTTTTAAGTATTGCACTATATTATGTGATTTTATTCGGTTTCTGTATTTAGTCCATGTTGCTTCTTAACTGTGGTTGTGAAACACAGCGTATGTGTTTCTGTGAGATTCTTAAGAACTTTTCTGTGGTTTGTTGCCCAAGCTGAAAGGACTGCTCCCTGGTGGCAGCTCCTGGAATTGCAAGCCCATCCTTTTGAGGCATTGGCAAAAACAAACCACTTGAGGAAAGGATTGAGTTTTCTGTGTTGTGTTTTTGTTGTTGTTGTTGTTTGTTTTCTTTTTTTAAAGCAAATTCCCATCCCAGACTACCTGAAACAAAGTCTCTTGGAGAGGGATCTGGAAACCTCCATGTAAAGTAAACCCTTCATGTAAACCTCATGCCCATAGTGGTTTGAAAACCCATTGTTCTCCATCTAGGTTTCTTAATCTTGACACTGTTAAGTATTTGGGCTGGAAAATTCCTGTGAGAGGCTGTCCTGTGCAATTAGGATGTTTAGCAACATTCCTGGCCTCTCCCCATTAAATGTCAGTAGCCCCTCCCCACTCCCCCATCTATTTCAATCAAATTTTGTCCAGACATCGCCCACCGTCCCCTGGGGGCAAAATCACTCTCTTAAGCACCACTGCTCTGATGTGTGCCATGAACATCCAACCCATTTCAGTGACAGCATGTGTCACAGGGTCACTAAAAGCTAAGATATGTCAACTGTCTTTACAGGAGGCTATTAATGCAAATGTGGGATGACTTCTGACTTGTAGTAGAATAAACATGCTGGCTTTATGACCTATGTTTTGATTCTGAAACAGTCCTCGAGGAGAGTCGTTGGTGAAGGACAAACTGGCATTAATGACTGTACACTTGGACAGGGACATCTGGTCACACCCGCCGAGACCACCCACGTACTTTCCCAGGTTCATATGTTGGCTTGATGCTGCAGGTGCCTGGAACACTTGGAGGAGGGAGGGAGGAACGTGTAACTTCATTTCTCTTAGAATCTTTCTGAAGTAGTTAAATTCTACTAGCTTTTGAGAGAGGGCTGTTTATCGTGTGAAATATCCTTCTGTACTGCAAACACCGATTCCAAGAGTATTATGGATGAGACTTGTTGTGAGACAGAGATTGCACTGGGCATCCGTGTGGACCACAGTCTGGTTAAATGAACACTGCTAAGCCTGTTCTGGGAGCTAGAGTTGAATTCTGCAGTGTATGCCTGTTGCATCCAGAGATCAGCACCTGAACTGAACACCTCTAGTGAGAATCAGTGAGCCATGGCAGGCCCCTCTGTGCTCTTCATCGCAGCCAGAGCTGAGCCTTCTGGTCTTCTCCTACTGGGACAGAGGGTCTTGTTGGCAGTCTGGTATCCAGGGACCCACCACAGGATGAGTCCTTCGTATTGCAGAAGGGATTGACGCCTTGTTGTCTAAAAGAAGAGGGTTGGCAGTGACCCTAAAGAAGACCTGTGTGTGTGTGTGTGTGCTTCCTGTTGGAGATGGGATTTCACACAGTGGGGCTGAGAGCCTGGAGCCTCCTGGGTGGCTGTGATGGGGATTTGAGGGGTTGGAAGCAACACTTCCAACCTTACAGAAACAACCAGGTGCTTTCTGTGAAGCTCTTCTGTTGGTCCTCTGAGTGACCACCCAGGGAAGCCCCTTCCCTTCCTTGCTTCTTCCCCTGTTGGACTGGAGTGTTGAACTCGAGCAACTCCACTGTGTGTGGCTCTTGTGTAGAGATGGACTGTGACCTTTGCATCTCTACTGCTCTGGGTGAGCCTGGACTACAGGGTCCTGAGCAGGGAGGGGAAGGAAATCTTTTGTGATTTCTGATCTCTGTCTACTCTCTGCTCTACCCCCTCAACTCCTCCTCCCCAACCCCTGAGACTCCGCAGATACAGCTGGGCGTGGACACAGAGGCTTGACCTGGACCAGGTGTAGCGAGCCTCTATTGCCCGCCCCCCTTCCCTTGATGACTGGTGCTCCTGAAGCATCTTCCTCTGATACCTGTGGGAGTGGATAAACTTCATAATGTACTTGAACTTGGTTGAAGGCACTTCCGCTCAAAGAAAGTTACCCACCAGCTCTCTGATGTCTGAAAAACCTGCTTTGGGAGTGTGGTTCTTTTGCTTTAATACTGAATCTAGGACAAATCATTTATCTGGTATGAGTCATTACATTTTGGTGGGAATGCAGTGGAGCTTATTTCCTGAGATGAGATTGTGCTGGGAGAGGAGGGTATAGATATTTCACTCCCCAGAGCGGCAGGCCAGCACAAGGAGTAGAAGAGAAAAGCTGGGAGGAACTAACAGGGCACATGACTTGGAGACCAGAGCTGATAAAAGAAATTTCCACTGTTGCCAGGGGGCAAGGTTTTCAGACACCTTCCTCAGCCACAAACTGTGGACTGTGAATAGCCAGGCATCTTTCATTTCAGCCTGCTCTGCTCTTCTGGTTTGAAACTCTAGCCGGAATTTTTTAATTTTAAATAATCCATGAAGATCCTCATTTCCTTGTGGGGCCTCCAGTTTCTGTTGCTCTGTCTCATGTTTGTTTGTCACTTCTGTTGGACACTCTTCATTGGAAACCCGCTCTATTTGGTCCCGAATGAGTGGGAAGACGGTCACAAAAATGCCCCTTGAGATTACAATTATTCCCACCTCCAATGGATGCAATAGTGATTGGCTGGCCACTGAGTGAATTTATTTATACTGTCACATATTCACGGTGATGAATTTTATGGGATGAGCTGAAAGAAGTACCCAAAATAAGATATTCTTTAGTAACCTAAGGAATAATATGCCATTCCAATTCTTTTATTCAATTTCATTTTCTTTCATTGGAAGAAATTCTTATTCTGAGAGAAATACAGGAATGTGAATACTGGCATCCTGAGATGGCCTAGACAGGTGAGCGGGGATCAGGTGGTGCAATTTTCTTGCCACAGTGGGTTCTACTTCAGCCGCCATCCTTGATGGCAGTGTTTTTACAAAGTGCTTTCCCTGGAACGCTGGTTCATCCAAACGTTCTGTGGACGAGAGTTTGCCTGATCATGTACGTTTTTGCAAGCCTGTGCTTGCCTTGTGGGGTTGGCTGGGCCCTGTGTGCCCACTGCCCTGCTGCCCCACTGGCAAGTGACCAAGCACATTCCTGAGGTTAAGGGTGGGAGACATCCTTCAGTGAAGAAACTGGTGCGCCAGTTTTAAAACCAGTCCTCAACTCATTTGGCCACAGAAGCTTTTTGTTTTCTTCCCTCGACACCTCATTAGAAGGAGCAAGTTTTTCCAAATGTTGCTACATGAAATGATTTTCTCTTGGGATTAGCTGTTCCCACTGTGAACACAGTTTTTGTAAACCCGTTGGAACCACTGGCAGGGAGTGCAGGGCTCTGGGAGTTGTCTCCGCTCTCCAGGGGAGGATAAGGGCTGTGCCTGGCAGATTTAGGGTTATAATCTGAGGGCCTCCTGCAGTGCTGGACATGTAGGGTCTCAGAGAAAATTCTTGGAAGAAATGAAAGGTTTGTGTAACCTTTGACACAGAACGGTTTGTGTTAAAAATCTGATAGTCCTGTGAAACTTTACGGCTTATGTCAATGTCCTCTGTGCTAGTAGGGGCAGGCTCCAAATTCAGAGAGTTGATGCATTTGATTTTTTTTTTTTTCGGTCACAATTTTTTCAAATCTGAGAAAGGACAAGTGCATCCCTCAGGCCTAAGGCGTCTTCCTTGGCAGCATCCTAATTTCCTTTGTATGGTGATACACCTGTTCCATTGCTGGGGCATCTTGACACTTAGGAAGAGTAAAGGGTCCGGAAACAGGTTTTGTTTATTCTGAACAGACCTTAAAATACAGCTACATTTATAATATGCCTGCAAGGCACCCTGAGAAAGCACACACATTAAGAGTTAGAACTGCTTCTCGTCTCTGAAACCCTGCCTCCCAGAGCATAAAGTTGCTTCCAAGTGTGTGCAGAGCAGTAATGTTTGAAGTCGTCCCCCCTCAAGCAACCGCAGCCCGGATGCCACAGCAAAGGCATCAAGTGAATGTGTAGAGACAGTCAGGGGAGTATCACATGTTGTCTTGTGCGCTATTAGAGTCATGGGGCGTCAGAGAAAGAGCCTTTCCGTCATGGGGAGGGATGTGGAAGGTCTGGGCTCTGATGTCAGACTGAATGCAAGTCCAAAATCCTGAAATCCTTACCTCTAGGACCTGGGCAAGTCCTCACCCACTCTGGTCTCTGTCGTCTTCTAAGTTAAGACCTGCTCCCACCCCAGCCTGTGAGTGGCTCCTCATGTCATGTCTGTAGCAACCTTGTGAGAGGATAGGGTTATTAGCCTTGCCTTGCAGATGTGGAACCTGGGGCTCAGAGAGGTAAACGATGTGGCTTAGGGCAGCCAGGAAGTAGCAGTGTCAGGGATCCACTGCTGGTCATGCTGAAGCTCCAGAGTGTGGCACTAACCACTCTCCCACACGGCTTCTCGGTGAGGACCAGCTTGTGGGAGGCAGGGGCCAAAAGGGAACGTCAAGAGTTCAGATGGCCTTGGTGTTGCCATGACAACACACTGTAGCTGCATCGTGGGGAAGGTGCTTCATCCCAGGTGTTCAAAGGTCCCTTTTCTTGTAACAATCTCGGATCAAGCTCTCTTCCCATGATGACAGCTGAAGTTTCTAAGTCCCTTAATGGTTCATCTTCTCCTGTGTGTGTTTTATCCAAGTTTTTTTTTTTTCCTTTGAAACAGTTAGGAAAGTAGAATTTGTGAGGAGCTTCCACGCTGTGCTGAAGAGAGCGTGGCCCTTATAAATGTCTTGGTGCCTCCCACCTGAAGGGTGGGATGGAGAGCAAGTCCAGTGCCATTCTGGGCAATGACAGCACGTATCCCACCCAGGTGGGAACCCCATGGCAGACCTTGGGTTTGTGGGTTAGAGAGTGGCCCCCAGGTTAGGAGCGTGCATCCCAGGGCTTTGGGGTTTGTGTGTGTCAGGTCCAGCTGTTTCTTGAGGCTGGTTTCTCCACAGTCCACAGTGAATCCGGGCCTCTCTGCTCGCCCCCACCTCTAACCAGCTCCACATCTTCTCCGTGCATCAGTCAGGACTCTGCCAGTTTCAGGAGACACAATTCTGACTTCAAACTGATTGGGGAATAGAACCCATTAAGACAAAACCAAGGATTCAGGAGGTAACTCTGACTTGAGATTTAGCTCAGTGCAGGCTCACTGATGTCCACAGGGTCTGGTTCTCCGCCTTCACCTCTGAGCTCCGTTCTGTGTGTTGCATCTGTTCTCAGGCACTTGGTGTCCTTGTGGCAGCGAGCTGGCAGCAGTGGCTCCAGGCTCCTAGCCTCGCACACTAACATGCCAGAGGAAATGTTATGGCAAACATCTTGCCTTTCATTGACTCCGATCGTATCATGTGCCCATCCACATGGCCAGAAAAAGTCAGTGCATTGAGGGGCTGAGCTTTGAATCACATGCTTTGTCCTTCACTGGAGTGACCTAAAGCCAAGAGCTAAATGTTGGAGAGAGCTGGTTCTCCAAAGGAATGCAGAGAAGCGGAGGTGGATGCTGGTGGCCATGATATAAAAACCATTCACTGCACTTGCTGTTCTCGTAGATCTCTTTGGTCCCTAGTCGCTGGCCATTCCTGTAGTTGCATGTGCTGCTGGAGGAAGGCCTCTGCGTGCGCCTGTGACTATCTTCCAAAGACAGGTCCATGGTTGAACCTGGCCCCTGCTCACAGTGACGTGACAGCTCACTCCGAATAAAATCAGTTACTTAGGGTCGCAGCTAGCACTTGTTGAGTCCCTGCCACATGACAGGCGTTCTTAGACTCTCTGCTATGCATTCTCTGACTTCATCTTTGAAAATAACAGTGCAAAGGAGTATCATTAGCTCCACTGTACAGATGGAGAAAAAGACTCTGGACAATGAAATGCCTTGGAAAGTCACATAGTTACTTGGGTTAATTCGTGGAGAGGCCACAGTGAGAAGTTATTCTTGTCTAGTGGCTGGTACTCTTTCTATCAAATCACTCACCCCTCCTGTAGAGCACATATTGGAAAGATAATTGGATATTTATTAATGCTTCTTGCAGACAGAAAGAAACTGGAAGGTGCCTTTACTCAGGAGGTTCAGGATTCCATGCAGTTATCAACTGAGTTCTCTGTGTATGTAGGTCAGCATGCTGTAGAATTAGAGAGAGCTGAGTTGCTGGTCTTCGTGTGAACTTACACTTGTCCTCTGCCTTCAGCTGGATGGTTGCTGAAGCTGACCTGGTCTCTCTTCTCCTGTAACTTTAGCTGTTGGGTGCCTGTGGTCAGAAAGTCTAGATGTGGAGGATACTGGTGAGTCTGAGACCATGTATGTCTTGGTACACTCAGGATTTTCATGGCACATGATACAGAAAGGGAAGAGGCTACAAAATCTGCCGGGTAAGTAGGAATACCTAGGAGGTGGGGTGATGAAGCAAAGTAGGAAGTGTGATTTAAGAAACCACTGTGGAAATGACTTACATTCCGTAGGTGTTTTAGCTGTGGTGTGATGTGACCTGCAGATGAGCCAACTTGAAGATTATTTGTTTAACTTGACACTCAAGGCTTTCTCTCTTCAGTCACAATCTATACCTCTGCAGACATGCTTGGCATTTCCTCCAGGTGGGGCTGTTTCCTGCTCTCTGGAATGACCCCACCTTGGGATATGGAACTTCTGAACCCTGTGCCTGGAATGGATTTTTGCACAAAATAAATGCTCACTAAGTGTTTAGGCATCTATTGGTGAATTCTGAGGGTATTCCTTGAGCCCCTTTTATGCTACAGATGCTGTCCTGGGTGCATGAGATATAGTGGTGAGTGAAGCAGGCGCTGTCCCTGGTCCCTGCCCTTGGGGAGGGCTATTCTGATCCGCTGAGTGAATTGATCATCCTGGAGGCTCCATGGGGTTTCCTGCCTGGACATCTGACCTAGGAGCCCCTTTCCGGGGAACTTGAATTTGAAGCTCTCTCGGCCTTCAGTCCTGGGGAGGATAGCATTCATTTTTCTGGCTCTCCCTTTGTTAATGACTCCAAGCAGAGAGCCTGGGAAGTAGTTCCTATTTTCAGATTGGAGTGTATTTTGTACCTTCTTTATCAAAGGCTCTTTTGGATGTGAGTCACAAAAACTCAGACTAGTTTAAGCCAAAGTCTGGAATAAAGGAGTAGTTTGTACAACCTGAGAGCTGACCTCATGGGACTGTCGCAAGGACCTAGCTGGCTATTGGAGATGCAGAAAGCCACACTCACTTTCTCATAGCTGTGTTCTCTGCTGTCCCCTGAACCTGGCTTTACCTGCTTCCTCAGGTACGCTGTTGGGACATGGCTGCCCCAGAGCTCTGGAATTTATAGATCCATATTTCAAAGGACCAGTGGAGAGAATAGCATTGCAAATCTTGGTTCTGATGTCAGGAGAGAGGATACTTGGGCCAGAATTTTGCCCACAGCCCCAGCAGCTGTGGTCTGAGAGGGGATGCTGGGCTCTGTGGTGTAAGCCAGGCTGCAGGGCCCATCCCTGTGATATGTGGGGGGCTGTTCTTGGAAAAATGCTGACCAGCTGAGGATTCCTGCTGGGCAGGTTAAGAAAACATGCTGTTTGCCTCAGTTGAGAACACTTCTTCAATGCAGCAAATTGCAGGAATGGCCTTAGCTGACTCTTGTCCTCGATCTTAATACCTCTGATGGAGAAGCATGGTCTAAAGTGTTTATTGTTTTAGAAAATTCTGTATCAGCAAAGTACCTCGGGATCCAGTGTGTGATATTAATTCTGAAGGATAGGAAATCATTAGTTGGGGCCAGTAAATCCTCTGTTACACTGAGGCTGTGTGTTCCAAGAAAATAAAGAGCCCTTCTCACAGGGAAAGAAAAAGCCTTTGTACAAATAGGCTGTGTTGTGGGCTGGGGACAGGCACCTCAGGGCTCCTACTTGCTAATGTCATTCCAGCTACTCTCGTCCACATTTAATTGAATTGAACACATTGAAATTTGTTCCAGCGTATTAACAGGGAGCTGGTGAATGCGTGTGCAATATGTGACTTAATTAATGTTTGCTTTCCCTGTGCTGACCCCCTTCTGGGAACACACACTGAGGACCCCCTGAGGAGAGAGGGATGTGTTGACTTGAAGAGACAAGCCTTAACTCTTTCAAGCCCCTTAATTTCAGCACCAGCCGGGGAGTTAAGAGTGTACTCAGTTGAGGGGGCCCAAAGTGGCATCTTCTTCAACACTGCTATGAACTCTTCCAGTTATGTACACTGGCCCAATGACTTCATGCCTGCATAGTTGAACACATTCATGTCTGAATTATGAGAGTAACACATGTTCATGGTCAAAATTTGGAACATACAGAAAGTATAAAGAAGAAAAAGTCTAATATGTCTATAATATCTAATTACATAGAAAATAATCACTATAAATGCTTTGGTATATCTTTTTAATTGAAATATAGTTGAGTTACAATATTTCAGGTATACAGCGTAGTGATTCAATATTTTTATAGATTATGCTCCCTTTAAAGTTATTAAACATAATGGTTATATTTCCCTGTGCTTTATATCTTTGTTGCTTACCTATTATATATGTAGTAGTTTGTATCTCTTAATTCCATACCCTTGTCTTACCCCTCTCTCCTTCCCCTCACCACTGGTATCCACTAGCTATATTTATGACTCTGTTCATTTTGTTATATGCTTGTAGATTCTACATACAAGTGATAACGCATTTCGTATGTTTGACAAAGTAATATACACTTGTCTGACTTATTTCTCTAAGTGTAATACTCTCTAGGTCCATCAACAGTGTTGCAAATGGCAGAATTTCACTCTTTTTATGGCTTAATAATAGTCCATTGTGTATACACACACACACATCATATCTTCTTTATACTTTCAGCTGTCGATGGACACTTGGGTTGCTTCCGCATCTTGGCTATTGTGAATAGTGCTGTGCACCATAGGGGTGCACATATCTTTTTGAGTTAGCATATTTCTTTCTCTTATTTCTACTATGCCCTTGTGTGTGCCAGTATGTGTTTTTAGTAAATTATCATGTTATTTGATAGTTAGTATTCTGTTCTCTTGTTTTTTTACTTATCACATTTTCTATATTTTTACTCAATGAATGCAATTTTTAATGGTTTTATAGAGGTATTAATATAACATTAGCCTGTTTTAAGCGTGTAGTTCAATGAACTATAGTAAAATTTTAGTGCTGTGCAACTCATCCCAGTCTGAGAATATTTCCATCATTTTCCCAAATCCCCCAAGTTCCCACTTTTACCCCTGGGCTCTTTGCTTCTATAAACGTACCAATTAGGAACATGCCGCATGAATGGACTCCCATACATGCAGTCTTTCACATGTGGCTTCTTTCCTTGAGCAGAATGATGGTGTCCCCATCACTGAGGAGAGTCCTGCGGAGGCAGCACTGGCCTGCCAGCCCCATATAGCCAGTGTTTGGTTTAACGAGCGGTGGCATCTGAACGGTGTGGCCATCTCTCTCTTTAGGGAAAGGCGGGACAGCACAGGTGTCTTTCTTCAGGATCGAGTTGGATTCTTGCCCAAGTGCCAAGAGGGCAGCCATTACAAATGTTGACATGATTGTGAGGAAAAAAAATGAGGTGTCTGTGTCAGCATCCCATTGACCTCGACAGGGGACCTCATCTTCAGGCCAGGGTTATTGCTTCATTCTGAACCAAAGACTGCATTACAGCTATTGATTTTCACCATGAAGGTTATCTTTGAAACCAGAAGGGCCAGAAAAGCATTGTCTGCTTTGGAGAGAATGTGGGGCGACAGGGCAAGGAGCACAGGGACCTGACTGAAGACAGAAATCTTTCCACGCGCCTAGAACTGAAACATTTTTGTTTTCTTTTTGTGCTCAGCTAATTAGAGAGACCTTTCTCAAACTATTTCCTTTCTTATGTGGAGGTTAAAGGAACCCCCCACCCCCACCCCGCCCAAATCTTGCTGGAATGTTTACAACCTGTCTGCTTTGACAAGTAGAAACGATATGCTTTTCTTTGGCAGGAACCTTGTTCATGCCTTCCAAAGAGGGAAGCTTTTAAAAAATCACCTATTCTATTTATTTTAGCATAAAAGGAAGTTGTTTGGCTGTTCACACACTTCCTCATTTGGAGTCCAAGTTATGTATCTGTTTTGTTTTGAGGCAAGTCTATCTCACAGAATCTGTGTACTCTTGTAAAGATAGTCAAATTTTCATAACTCACAATGTGAGAGCTATGGAAGGAGGCAAGAAAAGAGGGCTCCCTTGGCAGAGATCCCTCCCCCCCCAACCCCGGAGAATGAGGTTCTGCTGGGCTGTAATGGGTCCTCTTTTAAACTCCCAAGTCAGAATAAAGACCATTGTGCTTCACTTTAATAGTGATGCTTTGGATGTGATGTTCATACATCTCCTCTCCCCTGATTTCCCTCTCTCTCTTTTTATTAAATAGTAGAGACCATTAAGATTCATCTCCCAACAAATGTGTGTGTTTAGAAAATATTGCACTTACATTTAGTGTTCACAGATATCTTTGCTTATTTATAGATGCAGCAGGCATGTGCCAGCTTTCTCCTGAAAAGCAGACTTTGACTGGATCACAGTTACTATTTATTTGTTTCCAGGAACTTAGAGTACTGGCACACCACACATCTCTGCTAAATACCAGTGCTTGAGCACTTCATTCTGAAGGATCTCTTACTCTCTTGGCCTGCAAATAAGATTTTCTCACTTGTGTCTTGAGATCCTGTGTGTTTCCTTTGTCAGCGCATCCTCAGCCTGGATTTACCGGAAAGGTCAGAGAAGATGCCTTGGAAGGGGACTTGGGGTTTGTACTTGGTGATGGACCCGTGGTAGCTGCCCTGTGAAATGCTGCCTGGGCTCCTGGGGACACGGGAGGGCTGTGCTGGCCCACAGTCTGCTGGAGCCTTCTGTGATCCACAGACCATCCTCTCTGTTCTCACCATCTCCCTTCCCCATCCTCCTGAGCTGTTTCCTTCTCTTCCTGGAATATTTCCATGTCACTCCTTAATTTCCAAGTCCTTTCCCTCTAGAATCCAGACCTAGTTCTTGAACGTGACTTTCAAAGCCCCTCGCTATTAGCCCTAAGATGTATTTACTTTTAATTCCCTTCATTCAAGGTTCTTCTAAGTTACTGTCCTACCAACACTGTTGGGTGCCACCAGGCCCTTTTGCCTGGTGATCTTCTGTTTAGCTGGCTGATTCATTGTTTTTCAGTTGCTAAGTCCCGTCCGACTCTGTGACGCCATGGACTGCAGCAAGCCAGGCTTCCCTGTCCTTCACTATCTCCTGAAATTTACTCAGATTTGCTCAAATTCATGTCCATTGATTTGTGATGCTATCTAACCATCTCATCCTCTACCAATCCCTTCTCCTTTTGCCTTTAATCTTTCTCAGCATCAGGATCTTTTCCAGTGAGTTGGCTCTTTGCATCACCGAAGTATTGGAGCTTCAGCTTCAGCACCAGTCCTTCCAATGAAAATTCAGGGTTGATTTCCTTTCGGATTGACTGGTTTGATCTCCTTGTAGTCCAAGGGACTCTCAAGAGTGTTTTCCAGCACCACAATTCAAAAGCATCAGTTCTTTGTTGCTAAGTCTTCTTTATGGTTCAACTCTCACATCCGTACATGACTACTGGAAAAACCATAGCTTTACTAAATAGGCCTTTGTCAGGAAAGTGATGTCGACTGGATGATTACTTTTCTTTAATGTGCATCAGAATCACCTGGAAATGTGATGAAGTGTGTCGATGCCCAGAACTTTTAAGCCTGTGAGTCAGAGGTGAGGCTTGGGTGTGCTGGCGTCAGTTGACTCCTCCTGTGATCACTCCTACAGTGGGTGGGGCCACACTTGAGCTGCTCTGGCTGTTGATATCTCTGAGTCTTCACCTCTTTTTTTTTTTTTTTTTTTAGTCTTCACCTCTTTTAGGGCCTGGTGGGGTGTCCTGTTTCCCTGGGAGGCCTTGCCTGGTCCCTCTGGTACTCTCTCACCCTTGCTTGTGAGGCTCACTTTTTGCACTTAGCATGTTCTGCTTGGACTGTGATTTAAGTATGTGTCAGAGATGTAGTTTCACACTAGTTATGTATATCTATAAGAGCTGCCTCATGTTTGCATGGCAATTTATAGTCTGGAAACACTACTGTGTGTGTGACTTCACTCCTACAGAGCAGGGAGCTTACTTTACTGCAGTGGTCTCAGCACCATCGCCCCCTCCCACCAGGCAGCCTGAAGGAGCTGAGAGAGACCCTTGAGACTGGCCGGCCATTTGTGGCAGCCAGCAGATAGGGCTGATCGAGATGAGCAGTGTCGTCCTTTTGGATGTTCAGCAAGTCTTCACTGAGACTGGCTTTGTGATGGGCACTCTATGGGGTGCAGATGGTAGGTGATGCAGAGTCCTCAGTGGGGGAGTCTCAGCAGAAAAAGGACTGATTGTGGTCTCTGCTGAGACAGGGACTGAGACAGGGAATACTCAGCCAGAGGGGTTCTCACAGGAGGGGACAGGGGAACTGTAATGTGGGGAATGGGAGAGAATGATGCATGGTTGGGCAAGGTCAAGAGCACCTGGTGAGGTGGGAAGAGCCAGGCCTATGGTTCCAGGGAGGGAGTAGGGGCCAGAGTGAGCCCAGGGGTTTTCAGGCCATGCCGAGGGTTTCCATCAGCCATGGTTGGGGGATGTGACCTTTAGTATAGGGGAGTGATGTGATCTGATTTTGTAAAACTCTAATATGAACTACAGTGCACTCTATTGGCAAGGGAGGTGAACTTGGACATGTGGGCCGCCAGGGCTGTGTGTCTGATTGGGTGTGGCTGGGGCAATTTTTCTGGGGTCAGCTCATCCCTGTGTGGCTGCCTGCCAAGGCCTGGCGGTGGGACCTTGTGCCCTGTGAGGGAGCTGAAATCCCTGGCTGCACCTTGGCATGTCTTCTGGTTGTGGGTATTCAGAGATCCTGAGGCTGGAAGACATCTTCGGGTCCCCTTATCCCACTCACTCATTTGATAGAAGACAAGACTGACTCAAGGGAGGGGGGAGGCAACTCGTCTGGGACCTGCAGCTACAGTCCCGCCCTTCAGATAGCTGTTCTCAGAGGAGTCAACAATCCCCAGCCTCAGGGACAAGTGGTGTGAAGGTGATTGTATGGTTGAGTGAGGAGCAGGCCTCCTTTGAACCCCTCGAGAGTCATAGTGCATGCCTACAAAGAAACGAGCTTTGCCGTCAGACAGATGAGGAATTTGAATCTTATCTCTACCACTGTTCACTGGTTTCATGGCTTTGGGCAAATCATTTAACCTCTCTGGCTCTCAGCTATAAGCTAGCAGTGCTAATACCTACCTTGCAGAGGTGTCAGGTGGATTAAGGGGTATAATGTGCATAGTACTTGTCACATGTCTGACTCAGGTGCTCAATAAATGAAATGATGACAGTTACATATGGCTGAGTTATGTTTGGCATGCAACTCCCTTCGATGAAAGCTCTAATTATCAGGATGAATTGGGCTGGGCAGGTCTCTGCACAGATTCACAGACCCTTTCTTGGCAAATGGAGGGAGTTTGGCAGAGTCCATGAGTGAATGGTGACTCTCAAAGTCCCTCACCCCCCATCTCTGTGTCTCCATGACCTGTGCCTGGTACAGAGTCCTTTCTCACCAGGTATTCATTGAAGTGTTGCATGGATGAATATTTTCCTGTCAAGAGCTTACAACAGGCTACATAATCAAGTACCAGCCCTGCATTTACACTCATTTTAAAATTTCTGCTTCTAGCTTTCCTTGTGATTTTTTTACAGTGCATCTGATGATAGATTTGGAGCAGATTCATGTCTTGAGATCTGAGAGACAGGTGGCTTTAGAATAAGTGATGATGTATTTAAAAAGTGAGTTCATCTGGCTTTACCCTAATATAAATGCAGAGGTGGTGTCAGTTTGCATTTTGATTGAAGCTGGTAGAAGGAGCTGGGAGATGTTAGGAGCATTGTAGGGATGTAGCCCTCATCTTCTAAGTTGCCCATGATTGGGAATTGCTGTTACAATTTCCATGGCCACAATGTCTAGGAACCTCTGATTCAACCAGTCAGAGGTACTGAGCAGAGATAGAAGGCAGGGACATAAATATTGTGAATTGGGCCTGTAGGTCATCTCTTAACTTCTGTGCTTTTGGATAGCTCGTCATGATGAAGGAGCTAATTTTCAGAAGCAAAGACCTGGTGGGAGGCCTGGCAGGGCAGAAGTGGGGTCCCAGATCTGTTTTCTATGTAACATGCAACAATGGGTGATCTGCCTGTAGCTCCATTAAAGATGAATCATAACTGAGCCTAGCTGGAGGGCCAGGGCAGTCTGTCTTGTACATGGGAGAGAGAACTGCGAAGGAGGTTCTGACTTAGCCATGACCTCTCCAGACTCTTCAAGATCCTTCTGTAGGCTCAGTAAGTTGAGGACACCTGTGGGCGCTGTGCTTCTCGAGCTTGCTGTATGGGGTAGTGCTTGTGCTCAAAGGGCTACACTGTGTTAGAGCAGCTAATAGAGCAGCATTAATGTGGAAAGGTTCTGAGCAGGGGCACGGGGACACCACTCTCCTACAGCCCTCCTCTCTCCCCCTAAATCCTTTTCTTCATATCACTTCCCATTTTAATTTCAAAGCAGCATTTGTTCAGGTTGGACGTTTACTTAAGGTTTAGTTTTAAAAACTGGGCTATTGGATGCTTAATGTCTCAACAGCCCATAAGAAAGCTCCACTGTTAACAAAGGCTTTAGTTGGATTTAGGTGATTCTTGGCTTCTATATTATCCAGTATTCTCCAGAGGAAGAGGACCAATAGGGTGGAGATAGATAAATTCATGCAATAGGCAGTAATAGCTGATCTGACTCAGCTAATTTGAATAGCCTGAGGACCGATTGATTCCCATCGAGCCGAGTTTGAGAGCCAGGGGAGTAAATATAAATATAAGAATAAGGGAGCTGAGAGGCGCACTTATTTGAAGGCTGAGAAGTCCCATCACCTGCTGTCAGCAAGCTGGGGACCCAGGAGAGCTGACGGTGTAGTTCAGATCTGGGTCTGAAGAGACCAAGAAGCAGGCGAACCAGTGGTGTAATTTCCAGTCCAAAAGCTGGCAGGCTTGAGCTCCGAAGAGAGTCAGTTTTTCCATTTAGGTACTAGGGCAAGAAAAGCCCAGTGGCCCAGCTCAATTAGGCATAAGAAATTTTGTCTTACTCAGCCTTTTGTTCTATTCATATCTTCAGTTGATTAAGTGAAGCCCATTCATGTTAGGGAGGGCAATCTGCTTTACTCAGTCTACTGACTGGAATGTTCATTTCACCTAGAAACACCCCTCACAGGCACACTCAGAATGATGTTTGGTCAAATGTCTGGGAACTCCATGGCCCAGTCAAGTTGATACACAGAATTAACCATCCCAGCTTCCAGAGTCTGGCGAGGGTGAAGCCTGCCAGTTGAGGGCCATTCATGACTTGATATATCATTTTCAAGTCCCCAAAGTCTTCGACTTAGCAGAACTATTGTTCAAACATCACGTGGGCTGTGAAGATGAGATAGTTTAGAGGTAGTGATGGAGGAGGCTTGGGTTGGTTGGTGGTGTAGCTCTGAGCCCGTGTGACTGGTGGGTCTCCCAGCTGCTCTAAGCTTCAGTTATCTGAGCGGGAAAGTGAATGATAAGAGCACCTGCTCTTTAGTGTTGTTCTGAAGAGTAAATGGGGTCGAGCAGAGTAAACCGGGGTGGCTCCTCTCGGCCGTGCTTGGAGGTAAGGAGCAGCGGCTGCGCTTTGCTGGAGCAGCCGTGGAGAGAGACCCCGCATCCAAGGTAAGAGAAACACAGGTAAGATGGTAGGCACTGAGAGAGGAGATCAGGGGGCAGACAGACTGAAACTACAGTCACGGACAACTAGCCAATCTGATCACATGGACCACAGCCTTGTCTAACTCAATGAAACTAAGCCATTCATTATGGGGCCACCCAAGACGGATGGGTCATGGAGGAGAGGTCTGACAGAATGTGGTCTACTGGAGAAGGGAATGGCAAACCACTTCAGTATTCTTGCCTTGGGAACCCCATGAACAGTATGAAAAGGCAAAAAATTAGGACACTGAAAGATGAACTCCCAGGTCAGTAGGTGCCCAATATGCTACTGGAGATCAGTGGAGAAATAACTCCAGAAAGAATGAAGGGGTGGAGCCAAAGCAAAAACAATACCCAGTTGTGAATGGGACTGGTCATAGAAGCAAGATTCATTGCTGTAAAAAGCAATATTGCATAGGAACCTGGAATGTTAGGTCCATGAATCAAGGCAAATTGGAAGTGGTCAAACAGGAGATGATAAGAGTGAACATTGACATTCTAGGAATCAGTGAACTAAGATGGACTGCAATGGGTGAATTTAACTCAGATAACCATTGTATCTACTACTGTGGGCAGGAATCCCTTAGAAGAAATGAAGTAGCCATCATAGTCTACAAAAGAGTCTGAAATGCAGTACTTGGATGCAATTTCAAAAATGACAGAATGATCTCTGTTTGTTTCCAAGGCAAACCATTCAATATCACGGTAATTCAAGTCTATGCCCCAACCAGTAACACTGAAGATGCTGAAGTTGAACAGTTCTATGAAGACCTACAAGACCTTCAAGAACTAACACCCAAAAAAGATGTCCTTTTCATTATAAGGGACTGGAATGCAAAAGTAGGAAGTCAAGAAACACCTGGAATAATAGGCAAATTTGGCCTTGGAGTACAGAATGAAGCAGGGCAAAGGCTAATAGGGTTCTGCCAAGAGAACGCACTGGTAATAGCAAACACCCTCTTCCAACAACACAAGAGAAGACTCTACACATGGACATCACCAGATGGTCGACACCGAAATCAGATTTATTATGTTCTTTGCAGCCAAAGATGGAGAAGCGCTATATAGTCAGCAAAAATGAGACCAGGAGCTGACTGTGGCTCAGATCATGAACTCCTTATTGCCAAATTCAGACTGAAATTGAAGAAAGTGGAGAAAATCACTAGACCATTCAGGTATGACCTAAATCAAATCCCTTATGACTATACAGTGGAAGTGAGAAATAGATTTAAGGGACTAGATCTGATAGAGTGCCTGATGAACTATGTATGGAGGTTTGTGACATTGTACAAGAGACAGGAATCCAGACCATTCCTAAGAAAAAGAAATGCAAAAAAGCAAAATGGCTGTCTAGGAGGCCTTACAAATAGCTGTGAAAAGACAGGAAGCAAAAAGCAAAGGAGAAATGGAAAGATATACCCATATGAATGCAGAGTTCCAAAGAATAGCCAGGAGAGATAAGAAAGCCTTCCTTAGTGATCAATGCAAAGAAATAGAGGAAAACAATAGAATGGGAAAGACTAGGGACCTCTTCAAGAAAATTAGAGATACCAAGGGAGGCCATGCAAAGATGGGCTCAATAAAGGACAGAAATGGTATGGACCTAACAGAAGCAGAAGATATTAAGAAGAGGTGGCAAGAATACACAGAAGAACTGTACAAAAAAGATCTTCATGACCCAGATAATCACAATGGTGTGATCACTCACCTAGAGCCAGACATCCTGGAATGTGAAGTCAAGTGGGCCTTAGAAAGCATCACTACGAACAAAGCTAGTGGAGGTGATGGAATTCCAGTTGAGCTATTTCAAATCCTGGAAGATGATGCTGTGAAAGTGCTGCACTCAATATGCCAGCAAATTTGGAAAACTCAGCAGTGGCCACAGGACTGGAAAAGGTCAGTTTTCATTCCAATCCCAAAGAAAAGCAATGCCAAAGAATGCTCAAACTACTGCACAATTGCAGTCATCTCACACACTAGTAAAGTAATGCTTTAAATTCTCCAAGCCAGGCTTCAGCAATACATGCACCGATGTTCAAGCTGGTTTTATAAAAGGCAGAGGAACCAGAGATCAAATTGCCAACATCCTCTGGATCATCAAAAAAGCAAGAGAGTTCCAGAAAAAACATCTATTTCTGCTTTATTGACTATGCCAAAGCCTTTGACTGTGTGGATCACAATAAACTGTGGAAAATTCTGAAAGAGATGGGAATACCAGACCACCTGACCTGCCTCTTGAGAAATCTGTATGCAGGTCGGGAAGCAACAGTTAGAACTGGACATGGAACAACAGACTGGTTCCAAATAGGAAAAGGAGTACGTCAAGGCTGTATATTGTCACCCTGCTTATTTAACTTATATGCAGAGTACATCATGAGAAAC